>NC_060957.1:7687661-7870161 GCF_910589235.1 Vespa crabro
TATATATATATATATATATATTTATTTATATAAACTATATTCCTGTATTAATACATTAAACAAAAAAATGAACATTCCTTTTCTTTTTTTTTTTTTTAACATACGCCTTAAGATATCATTACAATCTTTTCTATATTTTGTACATAACTACAAATATATTTTTCCAAATCCAAAATCATTTCTCGATCACAATACGGAAGTATCGTGAATCGATTCGTTTTCGGATTTGCGAGGATAAAACTCTCGCGCCTATTTTCGGCATTATGCTCGAAAGTACCTACACGTTTTCCAACACGAAACCATCTGATTTTGAAGTCGAATGGATATAAAGCAAGCACCTAGCTGCACTTGACGGATACACCATGTCTCGCGACGTAATTTTCGCATATGCGCTTGAGATGCACTCAAGCCGACAGTCAACCTCTAGCTATCTAGAGTCGTCGAGCTTTCGCTTACGAATCGCGAGCTCGTAATATAAATAAAAATGCCACTCGTTGTCATTCCTTAAGTACTATCTTTCATAAAATAATTTATTAAATCTTGCCTTTCTCGTATGCAACTATTATCTAGTAACTTCCCAAGGAAGTATAGCTTCGAAGAAAAAACGACATCTCTTCCTTGATCATCTCATCCTTTCGTTTAACTTCGTAAAAATATCTAATTTAAATGCAGCTATGTAAAGGACACTCATAAAAAAGAGAGAGGAAAAGAGATAGATAGGTAGATAGGTAGATAGATAGAGAAAAAGAGAGAAAAAGGACAAGAAGGCACGTCGCATAAATCTACATTTTACTTGTAAATCGTCGTTGAATATAAACGACTGCATCTGAATATTACTTCGTTGGAACTAACTCGTCGACAAAGTGGCTTCCCGATAGCTACACCTCGGGAAATCACTTTTAATGATTTTTCCAAATGTTCCCAGGAGCTTCCAATATCGCACGTAACTTCGATACTACAATAGATAGGTATAAATGCGATATATCGATATATAATGTGTATCAGTATCGGTATAATAATTCAAAGGTTTCGATTGGCGATGGTTCTGTGCATTAATGTTTCGATGCATAGCCATCCGCTTAAAAAATGATCGATTGCATTAAGAGATTTCTGGTATAACTAACAAATATTTTAGCTTTATTGCAAGCGGGCCTGTTTATCCGTAAAATGGTGGGTTGCATGTGTAATGCATTGTTTGCGTAGTTGGAATATCGCCATGCTCGAAATTTTGGCATGGTATATTTTATGCATTAGAAAAGTTACCGCGTATCGTGAGAACGGCGTATACTAGCGTTACGGATTATCAATGCGCAATTATAAAATGGTCGTTATTGACAAAATTATTGATTACTATTTCTCTCTCTTTCTCTCCTTCGTGATGTGCTTAATTATCATCTTACAGTACGCATAAATTTCATCTTATATATTGTACATTATGTTCGATTGAATCATTCACTCATACACCCTCTTCCTATGTATTCTAATTAAAAATAAATCCAAGCGAACGTAACCGTTAAGTACCGTCTAACCGACGATTGCATTAAAACAGATTATTTAAGTTATAGCAATTCCGTGGCTTTCCGACGGCTAATATTCAGATAATGGAACGAGGTGCCTTCTCGTTTCGAATCGACGTAGAAAGAGGGAGGAAAGATGCTACGGAAAGAGAAGGTAGTAGAACTACGGTAATAGGACTAAATCGAAGGAAAATACCATCTCGGAAAGTGTGATCTCCCTAACAATGGAGGATGACAATTGATAAAAAAAAATTAAATAATCAGAGAATAAATTCACTAGATGACAATTTGCAAAGGAACAATAAAGACAATTGTATTAAACAAATTATATCAAACGATACCTTAACAGAATTTATTAAGAATTACGAACGAAAACTACAATAGCTTCGAAATAGAAAACGCAATATACTCGTTTAAAAAATAACAATGAACAGGAAGGAAAAGAAAAGACAAAGAAGAGAGAAATACAAGAGTCATCTCTCATTCTATCCTCTCTTGGTGGCGCCTCTGTGGATACAATTCGCCGAATCGCTCTTCCGTTGTCGTGTGAAAGAGTGAGAAAGAGAGATAGGGATAGAGATAGTAAGAGGAAGAAAGACGAAGGAAGCCGAGAAGCTCTAGTAGGTATACTTGACTTAATTTTCATTCAGGGCATTCCGCAACGGCAGGAATTTCGAGCCATTAAGCACTCGCTATCTTTCGCCCTCCCCCTCGGTGCCTTACTTCCACCCTTTTCGCTTCGACGTTCGTCGTGCGTAACGCAAAGGGTGCGCCTATAACCGCGGACTACGTGGTAGTTAGACTATACCAAGCTCGTGCAAGACTTCCTCCTTCAAAGACTCCCCCGTTCCAACACCCACCCCCAAGTCCTACCTACTACCTTAGCACCCCCATCTCGTGTTAGAATTATTCTGTATAATTATATTCGTTTCGGAATGACACCCCCGGGGCTCGAAATTGAAATTGAGCTCTCTTGGCATTGCTATGAAGATAGAGAGAGAGAGAGAGAGAGAGAGAGAGAGAGAGAGAGAGAAAGAGAGAAAGAGAGAGAGAGAGAGAGAGCGGGAGATGAAGAGAAACTCCTCTCTTGCATTTCTCTCTCGACGAAAACGACAACGACAACGAGTACGGTTTTCCATAGCCACGAGCTAAAGCTTCGTTCTTTGCCCTTAGCTCCTGTTTTTCCGCTTGCCCTATCCCCAAATCCGCACGTCTTAATCTTCCCTGGAATTTCGGTGCCCACCCTCCGGCTATTCAAAGGACTTTCTCGTGAGGAATCAGCCGCAACCTCGTCCGAGTTCTTCTTCACGTTCTCGATGCGTATTTAGAAATTATATTATCATCGATAAATCTTCGTTTCGATGCTCCTTCCTTTATCGATAATTTCATAAATCTCATTCTACGTGCTTACCAGCTCGAGGATATTCAATATCACGAATTTGGTAACGTATTTTATTTCGTCGGAACAAAGTGGCTCGTAATAGGTAATTTATTCGTTCCCAGATCGTTCGTTCAATGAGAGATAGATGTCAAATATTTTTAAACAGAATGAAAGAAAGAAAGAAAGAAAGAAAATGGTTAGAAAAAAGTAAGACTAGCAAAAAATAAGAGGTACCTACATTTGTAGATAGAAAAATAGCTGAAAGTAGGAAAGCAAGGGTTGAAGCCTGATTCCAGATCGTACCTTTTGAAATATATCGAAGGTTCCAACAGACTCCAGGTATCTTTTATTTTTAAAGTACGTCTATTTGAGTGGTCAGTGAACCATTTACTCAGCGTTTCAGAAAGATCTCTTGCTAGAGAAAACAACGTGTACTTCTTGCTCAAAGGCTTTGCAAACTTTTTCCTATACTACTTCTCTCTTTTCTTTTTCCCTCCCCCTCCCCCTCTCTCTTTCTCTATCTTTTTCACAGTGGATTTCCTTTCAGTTTGTTTAGCTGCCTTCGTTTCTTGCACACCCAAGTACCTTTACTACACTTTACCTCCCAATTATTTAAGGCAGTTCCTAGGTTTGTGCTACGAAGCAACGATCGTCCATTCGAAGAAGCTCCCAAAGAAAATCGATAACGGCTAAGTGCGTATCCTTGTTAAAACTACGTGCCAGTAAAACCTTGAGTTTCACTGATTATAATTACGAAATAATTTTTACTACTTCTCAAAAATATCTAATCTTCTTTGTAAAGAGATCGAGAGAAATTAATGGAATAAAGATAAACCATGAATGGAATCTCGTTCAATGGTCAAAATAGCTTTCGAATTAACGACGTCAGAATGATCAGCAAAAATTAGCATAGGCAATTTGTGTCTGACTATAAATAACGTGTTCAGCATTACAATTTATGCACAACGCGATGCCACCTATCGGCGTCCACGCCAATCGTATTTGTGGTCAGAAAGAGATGAATAGTCGCTTTAAACCGTTGATTAAGAACAACGTAACCATTTACAGAGGTTCGAATATTTTTATTGTTTTCTCCATAATCCTCACTGGCACGAATTTATCAATAAATAGTGTATACGAGATTTCCAGTAGTAGTAGGTACTTTAACGATGTCAGTAATTAAACGATCATACGTCGCGAATTCAAATGGAATCATTTTACAATGATACATTTTGTTCGAGTTACGTGTATACGATGAATTTTCGATACAAGAGCGTATAATCGACGGTCAGCCGATAATGCTACCGCATTTCCCGGTGAACGATATTCAACATTTTATGCGATCAGAATAAATAGTTTATGGAGCGTTCTATCCATTTTACAGAATACCATTTTCTATGTATGTATCAAAGCAGATAGATGTAACGTTAAACGATGCTCTCGTGACTTGAAAATCGATAATGTATGAAAACCGCCCATATAATCTATAAAGTTCCAATCGTTTACAGGGTATAAAAATTAGAACATTCGCAAAATCTTCATGCATGAAATAATCCCTTTTCTCTTATCGAGCAAATAGCCACGTTATTATTAATATCAGCAGTAATCTATATATCGGTGGATCTTCGTAATAATTACGTAATAATCGATACGATGAGCTAAATGAAAAGAAGGAGGAGGAGGAGGAGTATAAAACATCGTAGGTTGCATAGATTGCAAAGATTCGGATAGTTGTAAAATTGTACGGCCATGTTTCTCTCGTTGATTTGCGTTTACGCGCAATCGATGCGTTTTGGCCGCTCTACGTCGCAACGGATTTGTGTGCGTTCGTTACCGCATAGGTACGTGTTGCGTATCTACATGCAAAGAAAGGCATATATTCCTGCCGTGTCGTTCGAGTTAGAGAGAGAGAGAGAGAGAGAGAGAGAGAGAGAGAGGGCGAATGTGAAAAAGGGGTGAGTTAGGGGAAAGTAGAAGAGAGAGAAAGAGAGAGAGAGAGGGAAGCAGAGAGAGAGAAAGGGAAACAGACAGAGGAAGAGAAGGCGAGTCCTCCGTCACGTACGAGTGGGATAGGTCCGTACGATATGCAGCCATTTGCATACATATAGGGTCATTATAAATATACCGACTCCCTACAGCCTGTCTCTCCATCGTCCAGCCCATCAGAAGCAGAGCCGCTCGCAAACTGTCCAATGGTTCCGCTTATCCGTTATTGTGCCACCATCGTCGCCGCCGCACCATCGGTATCTACGTTTTTACGAACGTTATGAACGAAAAGGATTTTTGGAATCTGATGGTTGAAGAAAAAGATCGACGATTGTGTAAACCACACAATAAATCACCGTAAACTTTTTCCCAATTTAGTTCACGTTATCTACTAATATTATATTTAAAATTAAATTCACGGCTGACAATTTCACTGATTTGGTAATTGTACAGTGAATAAAAAAAAAATGTTTGGATAGATAGAAAAGCATAATAAAATGAAGGACTTTAAGTTAGTAGAGACGATCGGGAAGAAGAAATTCGAAGATATGTTTCTTCGCGGAAGAGTCAAGAAGATTTCGTCGTAGTTCCGACAAGCGCACGTAACGATGCCGAACGATTCGAGTGACACGTGAAAAGTCTTAATGGCGCGTCTATTTTTCACGTAACATCGTGGACTCAAGGGGGATAGAAAAATGTGAGTGAACGAGTGAACGAAAAGGTACATACAACTAAAAATGCTGTGACGCCGACCTGTGACTGTAATCTTCCAACTACCGGCGTTATATAATGTGAGCCTATGGTGCATCCTATTAACATATTTCCCGAGCACCACCAAGTAGTAAACTCTTTTTCACGTGTACGAGAGCACGAAACGGTGCTATAAATGGTACGTTGATGGGTTTGTACGAGCGTCAACGCGAGACGCGAGTTGGAGTTAGGGGTAGGTAACGCATTACAAATGCTAATGGGAAGTGCATAGTAGATGTTCCGCATAGAATACATTACCGTCTCGCTCCTCAGTCATTAGCCGAGAAAGTACGAAACCCTAGGGCGAAATGTAACCGAAGAAGTGTCCACGTATATAAAATAAAATCATTGCGAATGATCGAAAAATTCTCTGGGATGTATCTGTTAGGTCAGTTCTAAATATCTTACTACAATGTTTACACGATTCTCGTTGACGACTTTGATAGATTCGTCGGTATAGTAACTATGCCGACGAATTTAAAACAATGGCCCAATTAAAGGTAGGAAGCTTTCTTCAATGTCGACGACTGCGAACAATTTTTAATTAGGAGCCACGACAAAGTGGGAAGAAATAACAGGCACCGATCGATCCCTCGTCACCGAAACCACAGACCACCGCTGCACGTTTCAATGCCCTTCCAGTAACCAACAAACTCGACGAGGGAAAAATTAACTCGTAACTTGGGTGAGAGTAAAAAGGCTAAAGGAGGAAAAACGTAAAGGAGATGTTAGGTGCGAGGTATGCTTGCTCATGAAAACACTGAAATAAAATACATGAGTTTAATATCCTCTCTGATATAATAATAAAAAGGGAAAAAAAAGGAAAGAAAGAAATAAGAAAAAGAAAAAAAAATTAAGAAAAAGAAGAAAAAAGATTTCAAGAGAACGTATTTTAAGAGGGTAAAAAAGAGGAGAAAATAAAAAGATGGAAGCAAGCAAGAAGGTGTTGAAGAAAGAGAAGGGTAGAGGTGGGAGGGCATTTACCTACGTCTTTTTTCATAAGTTCTTTAGAATCCAGACTGCCAAGAAGTTCTTCGTATAGTTATTTTCAAGAAGGAAGCATAGAATATTGCGCTTATTATTTCCTCGAGTGCGTGTTCGTGCGCACCCATGTTCATATACATGTACATATATATACATATATATGTGTACATGCATATATATATATATATATATATATATATATATATATATATATAGACGCATATAAACGTACATATTTTTGAATACTTTAAGCAAAATTGCAACTCTAAAATGTTCACTATTCTCCTCGCATGTAGGACATGTAACAATACGTATGCAAATGCTTAATACATTACGCTCGTAGTATCCCAAGGAAGTGTCGCCAAAAGTTTCCGACGTAGTCTGAGAGATTGCAGCAATTCGACGAGCAATCTTCCATTTAGTGAGAAGCTGTTAGTTACGTACCTTGAAATCGATGAAGTCGAGTTTAATGAAAATTAAATTATTAAACATAAATTAGATTAAGAATGGCTTGTCTGATATTAATAAATAAGTATCAAATACATCAATGTTGTATCATTGGAGTCAAATTTTTTTAATTGTCATGAAGAGAAAATATACCGTCGTTTTTTAATTAAACCCATTACAATATCATGGAGCATGCTGAAGTAATACGAGCTGTATAATCGCTCGTAATTATTTCATTCTTAATAGCCCATTTAAATGGACGTACCGCATTATGCTTCCTCATTCTACGAGGAACTTTGCTCTTACCCTCTCCCAAATATATCATTTGCAGAAACAAAACGGCGAGACTCGTTGATATGCTTTTTATCGATTCCTTTGATAAAAAAATCCTTTCCTATGTTTATCTATCCATACGAGAAATTATTGATAACGAAAAGAAACTGAAAAGAAATATAAATAGAGAAAAAGAAAGAGATCCGAAGAAGAACAGTATCGAGACTAAACTCGTGAGTAGACGCTTTGCGCGCCCTCGGTCTCTCTCTCTCTCGGGATCGTCCGACCTACCCTCTCTTCGAGCGCTTCGAGCGAGAAACGAAGGAACGAGAGGCAGACCACCCCTCTCAGCCGCCCTCTCTACCGCCTACCAGCCCCTCCATCCGACAGACCACCCCTCCAGTTACCACCACCTCTTCTCTTGCCGGCGTCGTCGCTGCTGCCACCACCACCATCGTCACCGCCACCGCCACCACCGCCGCGATACATTGCGATACACGGCTCTTGTCTCCACGCTGCCTACCTACGTGCAGGACACGGCGCTCCAAGTCCACAAGCCCGCTAGCAGACACACTATTAGGACACCTAGACACACCGTCACCTTTCTATACCTCTTTTCTCGTTCATAGACCTACCTATCGTCCACCCTTTTTAATATCCACCGTCGAAACGACCCTCCTCACTTCTCATCGAGACCGTTCGACCCTGATACCAACCCCCAACTAGTACCACTACTACTACCACGATACAACCGCCACCACTACTATTACTACTACCACTACCACCACTACCACCACTACCACCATCGAAACACACCGGTACAAAGCAGCAACGTGAGTCGTAAACATAACAACACTCTTCGAAGACGCACGCGTACAAACAAGCTATCGTCTATCGAAGAAACTGATTTCGCGCTTCTTCAAACTTCGGACTTTTCGTCACGTCTTTTACCTCGCTAAAGTGATTAATCATACGCACTTCGTTCAATCTCATTGCTGCTGTTAATAATAATAACCATAACCAATCAAGTCAAAGGACGAAGAACATCGAGAGTTATTTAGTGAATATTATTCAGTATTCTCGTTGATTGTGTTACTGTGATGTCTACGTGAAAGTAAACACGTGGTAGAAACTAAACCGATATTATTCAGTGGATCTTTACAGTAGGGGACCAGTGCATCTTTTTTCACTTTTTCCTTTCCGTCGCAATTCAAAAATCTTTTCGATTCGATTTTTCGCTATTTTTTTTTTTTACCAGTGAAATATCCTAATTCAGTGCCTTAACAAATCAATTCATTTTGTCTTTGGGCTAAAAATAAATATATAATAAAATTGTCCAAATTATATGAAAGAAGAGTTTTTAAACGTCGAAATTGTCCGACGGAATTTGTCTCTTTCATCCGACTCATCTCGTCGTATATGAAAAAATATCAAAATAAAATCGTGAAATAATTGGTCGAATCATGAAATAAGGATACATGGGGAATGAATTGGAACTGGTAGGGCGATTCGATCGATAAGTTAATCGATCTTCACGGGTTTTTAAGTGATTCCTCGCACACATTCAATTGTTCTTCTTGAAAGTGTCGGCACTTTAAGTAATACACATTAAAATAAATCGAACGTAGAGAGGAAAATAAAGCCATCTCGATATTCGCTCGAACGATTAGAGTGTTTTTCGAGGAAGAAGAATAAAAAGTAAAAGAAAAAGAAGAAGAAAATTCGTTGAACGATCGTAGCGGAAGAAAAGAAGGAAGTGGAAAAAGATAAATATTCCAGTGAATAGTCTAACTGAAGGTAGTACTTGCCACGTGAAACTGGTCGCTATTTCGCCGGGCTAGACAAGCGGCAAAGCCTCGAAACCCCCTGGTTTCCCGCGCACAGTACGAGCGAAGCACACACAACTACCCCGACCAACCAACCGACGAGCCGAGCCGCCGCCACCAACCCCTACACACAACAACCCAACGAAGCATCCCCCACTCTGAATCGCACAACAGCCTGAGCGGAAGTGCTAGTCAGTCGGCGAGCGACCTTCCAACATTACGGGTTAGGTTCCCTCTTTTTCCGCCCGTCGTGTCTTCGTCCTCGTTTGTCTGAACGCGGGGACAAGCTCTGTTGCGGTTCGCGTCAACGTGAAAGAGAGAACGGAGATAGTAAGAGAAAGAGAGAGAGAGAGAGAGAGAGAGAAAAAGAGAGAGAGAGAAAGGGAAAGAGAGAGAGAGAGAGAGAGAGGGCAATCACGCGAGAAGATACGTGCCATCTCGAGGAGGAGAGATTACGGGGGGTTGCCGTCGCTTCATTCATTTTCTATAATAAATCGTCAACCTGACGATTACTCTCTACGACATCCGCCGCAACAGCATTTGATACGTCCGTAGAAAATCAGGAAAGAAGAGAATACGAAGTGGAAAGTAGTATAACGAGTAAAGGGAAAGGAAAATATATAGGATAATGTCATTTTGAACGGATCCCTCGTTCCGATCAAAAAAATCATTGCGATATTTCTCACGATCGATCAACTAGCAATTAAAGTGTATTTCTATTATCATTACCGATCATCATCGATCCTTCCTCGTACATCTCCTACCGGTATATTAAAGTACAACGAATAACGATTGTCTACGATTATTATTTTCTTTAGGAACGCGTGTGTTACATCTCTGTGCGAATATAAACGATGGACCTAGAGATCTTTTAGTTAATTGTGATACGACACATTTGCATACCGAGAATACATCGTTGAAGAGCCACCTGTTCGCGAAAGTGAAATCGACGATCGACGAGAATTCCGAGAGAGGAAGATCATTACGCGCGATAGCCGATTGAAATGGTGAGAGGATAAAAAAGTGCCGCTATTGTGAACGGGAAGGGAGGATCGCGATAAATCGTTGTTGTGTACTTGTTGAAACGTTCGAGCATGTTACTTTTCCTTTAATACTCCGATAACTATTTCCTATTCGAAACTCGTGTTGGCGCTATAGTTGAAGAAAGTTTTCCACGGTAGAGAGAAGTCGTAGCCCTAGAAAGAGGAAGATCGTAAACGCGTTCGTGAGAAGGACGTTCTTCGTACTCGGGAAGTTTCCGTTCACCGACGTTTCTCACACTGCCTCTTCTGGAGATTGCGATCGGAAGCTATCCCAGCTCGACCACGTGGTTATGAGTAAGCATCAGAGGCGCCGTGACTTCTCCCGGTGAACGCACACGTTTAGCTGCCTTGTCTACATTTCCATTCAGCCGATCAACGACAACTACAACTATACCTTAGCTACTTTTCGGTATCGATACTCCTGAAATTAGTCGGATCATTTTCTCGCGATTAACAAATTTGTGCACTATTATTGATCGTTGAGCTCTATTCTTCGAGTATTTAATTGACGCGTTGAAAGATATCCGAAATAATTCGAGTTTGTCGAAGCTGGAAAGAGATAAAAAGTTTAATTAATAGTGAAATAAACGTAAAGAAATCGCACGTAAGTGATAGAAGGTGATCGAGTTGGAAAGAAAAGAAAGTAGCAAGATCCCAGCCGCGGGGGATCCCGAAAGGAAGGAGGGTCCAGCTGAGGTGGTCCAGTCCGGCTCAACGATCGGTGTCAGGAGGCCGAATCAGTCAGGCAATTCAGGAGGGTGGGTGCAGTGGTGCAGTGGTTGCAGGAGGGCCAGCGAGGTTGGGGTGGCCTCGTCTACAGGCGCGTTGGCACCGAGCGCACCGGGCCCCGGGGCTGCGGTGGTGGGCTGCCTGCTTGGGGTGTACCCGTGTTCTCCCTCCTCCACGGGGCCCAGGGGGCCCCTAACTCATCACCACCTTCAGGCTATCCCGGCACCACAACAAACGATCGGCTGCCGTGCCTGTTGCTGTGCGCATACCAATCACCAACCTCCTTCGGTCCAGCTTACTAGCCAACGGGGCGGCCTATCGCTGAGGGTAGCGAGGGTGGCGTCCACCACCTCCGTCCGAGCCGCCCCCTACGCCCACCCCCAGCATCAAGGGCTGGGGCAGGAGTGCAGGTAATGATAAATCGCTAAGATACATTCCTACCTTCACTTCGATACCTATATATATTATTACTACCCTACTACTATCATCACCAAATACTACTACTACTACTACTACTACTACTACTACTACTACTACTACTACTACTACTACTACTACTACTACTACTACTTCTACTACTACCATTGTAGTCACTACCACTACTTCTACCACTACATCCGTTACCACTCTCTTCGTCATCATTCTCGTCCTCGACGGTGATCGATAAGATAAAATCCCTATAAAAAATTATAATCAAACAAAAAAGGCAATAATACATAGTAGCACGTCATAAAAGTAAGAGTAAATATAAAAGTAAAAGTTACAAATCAAAAATAATAACAAAAAATAAAAAAAAACCACAACAACAAAACAAACACGATCGATGGACTAAAAGAGCTATCCAAAACCAAAAACGCACGAAAAAGGTGTAGGGAGGAGACGGGGGCATTGGGTGGAGGTGGTGCGCACATCCTCGGCAGCCCGATGCTGTTCGTCCCGTTCACGGTGCCCACTTTCCCTGCGACGCACCATCAGACGACTCATCCTGCGCATCAGACACATCATCAACAGCTGCAGGCCACCAACCAGAATCCGGTGCAGCAGCCGCAGCAGCTCAACCAGCTGAATCAGCTGAGTCACCTGAATCACCAGGGTATCGTGCCGCCGACAACCAATCAACCGACTGTACACAGCACCAGCTGTTCGCCGCAGCAACAAGCGACTACACCGAACAAGGTAAAGAGACTGCACAACCGCTAGCGTTCTCGCTCGACAACTACCAACTTTCGTGCTTTTCTGTCGAGCGGATCCTTAATATAAAAAAAAAAACCGATTTTACAGCAAATAGGTATGTCATTGACGTAGGTAATTGATCAGCTTAGATTATAGACGCCTAAGTAAATTTACATGCCGGATGTTACCTCGAACACAAGGTAGATCGTTGTACGTCCATTCACGAATGCTGTGCTCAGTAGAATACTCCTCAATCCTGAAATACATTTTATCCCTCCTATGAAGTATCCGTCTGTCGTGTACGTTTTGCTTTGTAACGAATGTTGTTATATAAAGTAAGTACACATATTTCCTCTGCTACTTACCTATAATATTTGTATAGTTGGCTCGTATCTTAAGTTAAAGCGGTGATATGTGTATGACTCCATATATGTACATATGTATGTATGTATGTATGTATGTATGTATGTATGTATGTAGATATTTTAAATATACATACCAACGAAGGAAGTTATCGAATATTTCGTTCAAATAAGGACCGAGACAATTTTATGCACTTACCGGCTATGTTTGGTTTCCTCGATCGGTCACTGTCATCGGCAGTGATTATAAAAATATCACAAGAACTTTAACAACTCATAGATCATTCATCATCGAGATAACGAAATATTGCTTTGATGATTACGCATCGTCGATTACCTTTCGTTCCTTTATTTAGTAATGAAACGAAATGAAAAAAGACAATACGTCGAATGCAACTTTATCGATTCAATAATTTTGTTATATGAAACGACAAGTATACATTTACGTCATAGTTGTTGAAATCACTTTTAGTTTCTTACCGAGAAAAGTCGATATTTTGCTAGGATCGTTTCGTAGGAATATTACGAGCATAGTGTATCGACGATAACATCGATCCTAATGTAATACGTACTCGAGTATAATCGATACTCATTGCTACGTACATAGGTACATTGTTGTGTAGCGTATCGCAAAAAGAACACGAGCATTCGGTATCGATTGTGCGTCCGAATAAAAAAGTACTATAGCAATATATTTCTTTCTTCGATATTTTTCGTTTCTACCAAAGAGTGCAACCGGCACTAGCCATGAACATCGAAAGAGTTCTTGCTTACCGGTATCGGATCGTTTCCTTCATATTTCTCGCTCGTAGCTCCACATAGCGGGGCGCGCTTTTATTATCCTGGCGTGGATTCAAGTCAATTTTCTTTAGCGAGCCATAACTCGCCTCTCGTATCCTTTCGAAGAGGGCTTTCGTTGCGACGACGACGTTTGCCGTGGCGAGTGGTGACAGGGTTGGCAGCGAGAATGCGACTTAATTTCTCGAATCCTGGCACCTCGCGGTAGTAGTCCGCGTTACCCTTTTCCGGGCTAACTTTTCCAGCCCGTTTTGCGTCGATCTCAACTCTTTCCCCGCTCCTTGTATCGTTCAGTAAGAACATTCTTACGGAAACCAACTTCGACTTTTGGCGCTCGTTTGAGTGTCCGACGAAAAGACGTATCGTCTTGTCGCGCGACTTATCAATTATTTGGATGCTCACTACAAAAAATTAGGTATACCCGAAAATAGACTATTTTTTTCAATGGTTCAAGATAAATATGCTAAATATGCTTACTTGAGAAAATAATAAGAATAATAATTCTTTCGACGTGTATACATAAATAAAAATCGTTCTTTTAAGAAAGATATCATTGCTCGATGTAATGTACTATATCGTGATTCGCTGATCATCTTTTCGGTAGGAAATGGAGTATTTTAAAATTAGCAGGGGAACGTGTACGAGTTTTACAAAGAGATCCAACTTCCCGGAAAGGATCCCACTCTAAGGAAAATCGAAGAAGGTAGAAGAAGAAGAAGAAGAAGAAGGGATGGAAAAGGAGAAGGGGAGAAATAGCAGAATTTCTAAAGCGGAGGGAAATAGCTGGCGCGCGTTGGGAGGAGAGAACGAGTAGAGAAGGAGCGGGAAGACTTTGAGAGTTGTTCGCGTAACTTTATTAATTAAAGGCCGTTAGTCCTTGTTGCTCGATACACCTTATATACCTGCCACGGTCGTGGCTCTCTTGTGCAAAGAAGATGAGATCCCTCATCCCAGTACGTACCAGCCCCTGTTTCTTGGTGCCTCTATATCGACTCTTCTTCGGGTATCGATCATCGTCTCTGTCCATCGTAAATTCCGATGGATCATACTGTAATTTAATAAGATACTATTACACTTTCAGACAGTCGAATGAATTTTGCACGATGTCGTTGTCTTTCCTTTACTTTGGTTCTTATTTATCCCATTTTCTTCGAAATCTCTCAAAACGAACAACGAATAAAACCCAAATAAATTTACATTAATAATTAACAGAAAAACAGCATGAAAAGGTTTCTTTCACATATATCGTAAAAAAGATAAAGATGATGGAAAATCTTTATATCATATCATAAATTTTACTCGACCTCGAAAAGATTAACTTATTCCGTTATGTCGGTCTACGTACTTTTCACCACTATCAACCTTCGACAGGATTCTCATACATTCATTAGCTATGAAATCGGAGTTTCGTCGATCCAATCATATTGCTTCTTGCACGATACTCGACTTCGTAGATCGTTCTTCCTCTTGTGGGTTTCTTTCGATCTTTATACATATGTCAAAGATACTCTTTGCTTGTAAGAAAAATTCTTTCGAACGGTGGTCTCGAGAGAAAGAACGAAGAGTCTCGTGCCATGTCGTTAGAAAAAAATTAGCTGGTCAAAAGGGAAGAAAGAAAATGAGCGAAGGAACTCATTATGAAAGTAGCAGAGGGTGTAAGGGTGAAGGTAGATCGAGGAGGGTAGAGTGGGAGTATTGAGTAAAGCCGACAAGAGAGGGATGGGAATGTGTAACCGTTTTGAAGAAAAAGAGACGCGAAGGTTGCTCCTACCAACGAAGGGATGACGAGAATGAGCGCGAACACGAGCTGCCTGCCTGTGATGGCTGGTTGATGCGCGCGCGCACACGGCGAAGATCAAAGCGATGGAGATGATTTCATTACGACACGCCACTCGTCTACTCCGTTGAAATATCAAAAGAGTCGCAGCTCCATACAAGTATGGCAGTCGTTGCCACAGACACCGCGTTGTAGGTTGCGTGCCGCCTGTAACTTTCAAGCACAATGCTTTCCTTCTTCGTTTTACTCACGAATCAAATGGAGGTCTGCTTATTTTAAAAACGTCTTCATTTTGATCAAAATGTAAAATTGTATGTATTGTTGAAATAACGTTAACTTAATAATTCTTGTCAAGAATAGATGTATTTATTATATAAATAATATTTACTTTTTAAGAGGTATCATAAATTTGTATGATTCTCTCATCATCTTTATTAGAGTTACATGTCATTAAATGACAAATCATTAATTTTTCTGACTCTTAAATAAAACAAGATAGCCATCTGTTTTTCTTTTTATCGCGAGAATTTGAATCCAAATGTAATATCATTGAAATAATACTGATCGATTGTTTTTCATAGATGTCGAAGGTTCCATTTAAAAGCACAATTTAAAAAATATATCTATACGTATAAATATAGAGAAAAGTTGATCGCGTCAGGCATAAGGAAACTTATCATTTTTAAACTCGATTAACTTCCTTCAACCAGGCAGATTCGATGATTTTCCGCGAGCGAAACGGTACCGCAATGCCAAGCTCGTTCTTTCCGGTTTTCATTCGATTATCTTTCATCGATGCTCCGTATCATATTCGTTAACGGAGCGGCGGAGGATGGCGGAAAAAGGCACGTCTATAGAGAAGGGGTGGCACAGGGGTGGTAAAGGGATGAGAAACGAGGATGGTTGGTGCGATGGTACTCTGCCGATACGGGGGAAAGCTCTTGCGTACGGCTGCACCGCAATTTCGCGGGATTTCAATAGCTTTCTGATATTCAAGCTCTCTCTCAGATCGATGTGCAACGTCGTTTAGAGTTTTCGCGCGGTCATGGGCACGCGTGCGCGTGATGCCGACCGATAAAAAGAGACAGAATGTCGAGAGCTTGAACGAGAGAGAAAGAAAGAGTAAAAAAGGTGCAGAACGAGATGAGGTAGAGGGATGGGGATACACGGCGAACGGGCAGTAATTAAAACGAAATTCCTAAAAAGGAGCAACAGCACGCTCGTAATGGATACAACGCGACGGTAACAGGAGGAGGGTGAGGAGGAGTTTCTCGACGAAGAGAGATAGGCAAGAGAGAGAGAGAGAGAGAGAGAGAGAAAGAGAGAGAGAGAAAGAGAGAGAGAGAGAGAGAGAGAATAGAGTGGTGGGGAGGTTATCATAAAATTTTACAAATGAGCGTCCCGAAGCTCTCTCCCACGCGCTAGCTTACATAGAAGCCAGCGGGCCATGCAAAAATAAAAAAGTATATGGCAAAAGTAGAAGTAACAAAAAATACCGAATAGCAGAGAGAGCTCCAGAGCGGCCTGGTCCCTCCCTTTTCGTTCTCGTTGCAACCCCTCACAACCAACTCGCACCCCCTGTTACCGTCGTGGTGCTTGCGAACCGCAGATACAAACAAACAGTACTTCCTACACGAGAGGAAGAGAGAGAGAGAAAGAGAGAAGTAACAAATGCCGGACATTTACATTTAACAGCGAGGGGTTTCCGAGGCTCACTCTCCCCCTTCTTTACTCGTAACATCCCTTTCTTTTTTTCTCTCGTCTTGCACCCTTTCGTTGCTCGCCATCGCTAACGAGAGGAACGAGCATGCTTCTGCACGTGCTATGGTACTCGCGTTACGTAGGTACTATGGTACCTATAGTTAGTATGGTGTACAGAGCTTCTCGGCACTTGCAAATTTTCCGCTTTTAAATGTTAATTTTGGCGTAATCGATGGCACTCTGTCCGTAGCGAGGGTGCTGGACGATATGGTTCCCGGGGAGAGGATAGCCGCCAATGCCCTTTGCCATTTGTTTCCGCCCACTCGCGGCAGCGGCCGCTTTGCAATGCGTTGTTTCACCCCTGTTCGGCATATTAAGTAGAATGCTCGATTACCCCCGTTCACTCTAGCTACTCGATCTTTTTTTCTTTTTTATAAATATATGTACATAATATATATTTTTTTGTATTTTTCTTTTTCTATCTCGCTGTTCCCTATTTTTCCATTCGTCATAGATTAATTGAACTTCCCCAATAAGTGAACTAATCAATTCCATGAAATAAATAGAAATGAAAATTATAATATTCACAATTACTGATTAGTTGAATCTATTAAACTGTAGAATCGACCGTCAATTCTATTCAATAATATTAGATTATTATAGAAATATATATAATTATATTCATAATCAACGATTATAATCGTTATCGAGCATTAACAAGACTCAAAGTATTGTGACGACAGTCGAAGTTCTGCGTTTACCGATCGATCGATCGATTTCTCTCTCTCTTTATCTCTCTCTTTCTCTCTCTCTCTCTCTCTCTTTCTCTCTCTCTCTCTCTCTCTCTTGTGGACCATTAGTCCGTAAAGAATTCTTGCGGTTGGCCACGTCAATCCGTGCAAGCGATGCGCGCGATTGCTAATCGGATAATCGTCTTCAGTGAAAACATGACAGGAATCGGATATCTGCTAGTCTACTTCTGAAAGGGTTCGCCACGATACAGCTCGTTCATTCTCTTTCTCCCTCTCTCTACGCGTTTACATTTTCATGGGAGGACGAGTGTCTAATTATTGTTAACCGTCCGATTGTCGTCCACCCTACATGAAAGTCATACGATACGTCGATCCAACCATGACATTCAGCTTAATATAATTAGTAAATATTGATTTTCGAAAAGCTGAAATGTTGCTAAATGAAAGCAGAGAAGAAGAAGAAGAAAAAGAAGAAGTTGAAGAGAAGAAACGGGAGGATTACTAAATGTTTTCTCTAATGTTATTAGGCGATCTTAAAGTGCGGCACTCCTTGGTTAACTCGCTAAAACTAGGTTTAAAACTTTTCCTTCCTCTTATTCTTAAAGATCCGTTGTATCCTGAGAAAATAATACAATTCGTACAGTGATATTGATCTCTCTGACGCAATATTGTGCTTCCTTTATTATTCATGAAATTTTTCCGAAGCTTACGTTTCCCTTTATGAAATATATATAAGAACTATATGCGACAAAGAATCCATCTTCGAGGAGCAACTAACGCATCGATTTTTCCGAAAGAAAAAACATGAGACAAGAAACTCATATTAGAACGTTTTCTCGGGTTGCTAGAAATTCAAATGCCTCGGTAATTCTTGTAAGTTGACGATATTCAGAAGAACGAACGAATGATTACTTCTTGTCCGTCTCGTTTGCCTTGCGAACGTATCCTGTAACGTGCTTTCAAAATTTCAATGCCGGGTGGTGCGAGAACAAAACACTGTGAAGACTGAAAGAGGTCGACAGAATCGCGGAGTCAAAGGGAAACGGCGGAAAGAGAAATATAGAAATCGAGAAAAAGAGAGAGAGAGAGAGAGAGAAAGAGAAAGAGAGAGAGAGAGAGAGAGAGAAAGAGATGTGGGTGGAACGACTCGTTATGCACGAAACGCATTACTTTTATCTCGACCAAGCCGAGAGTGGCGCCGAATTGCAATCAATTTTTTGTCTTCCTTCCACATCTCCCCGCAGGCATCGCTCATTCTCTTTCACTCTTTCTTGCTTTTACTCGATTCGTAGTCCAGTCGGTTCCATTCCTTTCGGTTCTGTTCAGAGGTCGATCCCAGTGCGGCCCTGTAGCGAACTGCCCGTTCGTTCATTCGTTCGGGATGGCTGGCTGGTGTTACCCCGTGCAACTGGAATTTGCATCCCGGATCCCGCTATTTGCATTTCAATTCCGCGAGAGTCTCGCCACCGCTCTACCGTCATCGCCATTGCCAAACGACGGGTACAAACATAAATACGAATTCAAGGGTCCGCGCGACAGACTATACTAGCTCGCATAACTTCGACGAACGTAGTCAGTACCCTTCATTAGGTTCGGTTTACGGATGAGACATGATTTCCTGCTCCACTTGCGTCCTCTCTTTTATTCTCCTCTATTCTTGCTTCGGTTATCGTGCTTGGAGATATCACGTTATCTGTGACTATTTAAAACAAACGATAAAAAAAACGATAAAAAAGAACAATAAAAAAAGATAAAGAGAAAGAGAAAGAGAGAGAGAGAGAGAGAGAAAAAACGAAAGATAAAAATTGTTGAACAGTAAAGTCGATGTACGATAATGAGATTAGAAATCCTACCTTAAAAATATTATGTTACACTAATGAACTTACATCGGAAGTTAATGAACCGAGCACTTGGGAAAATGCGAGACAACGTTCTAATGCTGTTAATAAAAAAAAAAACCTGTTAATAAGGGACACATTAATCGTTTCGATTAAACTTTTAATTACGACCAATCGTGTTAATTAATATTCGATCGATCGAGAGTGCGAGAAAGGAAAGGCAAGTAGTCGTGGTGAGCGAATCTACTATTGGTGTTAGTATAGTTTCATTCTCTCTCTTTCTCTTTCTCTCTCTCTCTCTCTCCCCCTCTCTCATTCTCTTTCTCTCTCTCTCTCTCCCCCTCTCTCATTCTCTTGTTCTCTGTTTCCCTCTTACCCATTCTCTTACTCTTTGTAAGACAACTGCAATAGTTTGAGCACATTACACGTTAAACACAGATCGAGCTCGAGCACTTTGGGCGATGAATCGCTTCTAAACAGAGCTAAGACGAGAGAATGCTCTCTCTCTCTTTCTCTCTCTCTCTCTCTCCCTCTCTCTCTTTCTCTCTCTCTCTCTCTCTCTCTCTCTCTCTCTCTCTCTCTCTCTACCTTCTACTTTCTCGTTGAGCCGTTAGCGCGAAGTGAATATACTATTCGCCACGTCTCGATGTTATTCTCTTTCTCTCTCCCTCTCTCTCTCACTTTCCAGCAAACTACCAAACTTCGTCCGCGTTCCCAGCCATCGTCATCCCTTGCTACATACGAAGCAAAAACGTTAATACGACATCTCTCCCAAAGTCCACGTCGGACTATATTCGGTGATTTATCTACACAGATGAACGCATGCCTAGACACACATCAACGCGACTGTATATGTATATATATATATATGCATGTATGTATATACATATATAGACATAGAATTTGTATAGAACGGCTACGCTATTCTGGAACGTTTGTAGTTTAGCATAAAAGCAACGCCTCGGAGATATTACGCAAGCAAAGCCACGACTGTCACGTGATAAATTCGTAAAGCCGTCGAAAATCTCTCTGTGTAGAGAGAGAATAAGGGAGTGAGAGAAAGAGAGAGAGAGAGCGAGAGAGAGAGAGAGAGCGAGAGAGAGAGAGAGAGAGACAGAATCCTTGCAATTTATTTCGATATTCCGATTCAATATTTAATTTTGTTAGAAGTAGCGTTACGGTGAACGATCGAAGTCGAATAACGAGCCCGCGTTATCGGTATGCCTGCCTCGATGTAGATAAAAGAGTATTGATTATTTCAATAACCGAACGAAGAACAATATTCATATTTTTCCCTCAGTGGTTTTAACATTGAATTTCTAACATTATTTATTTCAACAAAAGCGTCTGGTATATCGAAATTTTGTTCTTTCATTCTTTTTTTTTTTTATAGACGATCACTTTTCTCGTTATACTAACGATATTTTTCGTCTGTTCTTATTGGCCAAGACTATTAAGTACGGCAACTTGCCTTCCTCTCTCCTTCTCTCTTTCCTAGCTGGTTACACAGTAAAAAAGTTAATACGACTCGTCTCTCTTGCGACGTGTCCACGTTGGAGTACATCCGGTGATTTATCCAGGCTGATGCACGCTCGTAACCGCGTACGCCACGCCGGTATAACTAAACCCTTCGCTCTGGAGAGCCCCTAAGGCGATGCTCTCTTCGCCGCCCACCGTTAGATCGATCACATGTGTTTCCTCCCTACCCCTCTTTGTCTTTCTCTTTCTCTCCCTCTCTTTCCCTTCCTCTCCCTCTCTCACTCTCTTACTCTCTCTCTCTCTCTTTCTATGCCACACGAAGGCGGCCGATCGTGATCGTCAAAGGGTCGCTCGCTCGTAATCAGTCGTGCGAGGGCTCACGCACGTCCTACCGCGACTATCGGGGTCGTTAAACCCCACTACCAACCCTTTCCAGTCATCCTTTACTCTCCGCATCCAACAACCCATCGTTCGTTGCAACGACATAACGGACTACTTCATCAAATGGCTACTCTTTCGTACTTGGTCGAATCTTTGTTAGTTAGGTTTGTGATATGACATAATCTTATGAGAAGCTATACGTAAAAACGAAAAATTAATTGAATGGAACTTTATCTTTCTTATTTAGATCGAGGAATATAAAGTTGAAAAATATACAAGTGTTGCTTCAAATGAAATGACTAAAACGTGGCTTTCTTTTCAATTTTCTCTTTTCACTTTATTTAAAATTATAGAACTCTTAGTTCGTTTTTTATGAGCATATACGTATAGGTTATCGGTAAAGAAGATTCACTTCTTTCGTGGGACTTCGTTCCTCGAATTATTGCTCGTGTAGATACGAAGAATAGAAACATAATCGAGCGCTAAATTCTCTACCTTATTCCCTAAAACTCTTTCGGTATAGTATCTCTCTATTTCAGTGAGACTCCGTTTTCCGCTTTTTCCTTTTTTCCCTCTCTTCGTTCTTCGCTTTCTAATATTGACTCGAATCTAGCTTTTCTTGGTGGTGGAGGAAAAGTAGCACGGGCTAAGGTCGTAGGAGCAGGAAGTAGATTGCAAATGAGGGTTTCTGCAGTGGCTGTATTTCTTGCTGAGGTTTTTTAATCCCAGGGGCACCGCGATGTTAGGTCCAGCGTCTGTAAAAGAGAGAGAGAGAGCGAGAGAGAGAGAGATAAAGAGAGAAAAGTAGCAGAGAGAAGAACCTTCCCCGTGCATCTCTCTCGTCTTCTTTTATTACGCTTTCTTTTCTCTTTCCTCTCCTCATTCCTTCCTTCCTTCCGTTCGTCCCGTCCTTCCATTCTTCCTTCTTTCCTTCCTTCCTTCCTTTCTTCCTTCCTTCCTTCCTTTCTTCCTTCCTTCCTTTTTTCCTTTTCTCCCTTCCTTTCATGATGATTTTCTTGTAGCGTAACCGCTCTTTATTCCGCCGACCGTTCTCCTCAAATAAAATGTTCGTCTGTTACATATCGTACATAGATATATGCACATAGAAAGTCCTATACATTTATGTCCTTTTCAAGAGAACTCGGGATGCTGTACTGTGTATCTCGCCTTGCTTAAAGGCGAACGCTTGTTACAAAAAAGTATGCAATCTCATCACCGACTATTTTTGTCATTTGAGAAACTCTAAACTTTTCAAACAAAGCCGTGGTTAAAACGTAATAGAGAACAAAAAATGGCAGAGAAAAATGAAAATAGATAGAAAAATTGACTACTCAAATTTAAAAGAATTTTCCCCCGATTAAGAAGATTTTTTTGACTCTGACAGTTTCCTAGGACCGATCGAAATGATCGTATTTTCAACGGTGCAATCTGTTTACGAGTTTTCCGCATCTCGCGATGTTAAGCTTTGTCTCGGAAATATATATCCTGGTTTGCGAGGACGTGATACCTCCCACGGGAGAAGCCGAAGCACCTGCTTGCTCCCAAGTTGGCCCGAACACAATACCATGCGCGTTGTGCTAGAAACTGTCCGCTCAAACACTTTGCTGCGCATCGCCGTAGTTGTCTTTACCCTTTCTCTTCATCCTCCTATTCCACCTCCTACTCTTCCAACAATCTATACAAAGATATATACATTCATACATATATATATATATATATATATATATATATATATATAAGGCTAGAGAAATAGTATGTATTTCAACGTATTCATCTGAAATAAATCGGCAACTTCAACAGAAAATTCCCTTTTATTTCCCAGTCGGGACAAAGTCTCCCTATCCTAACAACACAGGTAAAACTGTCCGCGAATCGGCTTTAACTTCGTCCCCTGATTAAACTTTCCCATTCGATTGAAATTCTAACGCTGTACGCGTTATAAAATGGACTCGATCGGTAACCACATTCTATTATACGATTTGAAATTATTTTAACCTCGCTACGTTGAGCTCGCTCGCTCGCTCGATCGCTCACTCGTAAGTACACTTGGCCTTCCACGACTCGATAATGGTATATTCGATAAAACTATTGGCACGCACAAGAGCCGTATTCCAATGGTCGGGAATTCTAGCGTATTTCAACGAGACAAACCAAAGCCGCGGTACGCAGCGTTAAATAATTGCTTGGTATCCGCTCGATTCTCGAGGGTGATTCGAATAGCGGGGGATTGTTCGTGGATCGAGCGAGGTGCTCTGAAAACGGGGTAGTCGTGGGTGGTAATGCTAGTGGTGGTGCCATCACCGTTGCCTGGGGTGGGACCGATGAAGGGAGTTTGCTCAAAATGGAAAACCATGAAAAAAAAATTGAAGCAACACAGAGGAACAGAGAAAGAGAGAGAGAGAAATAGCGAGAAAAGAGCGAGAGAAAGAGGGATAGAGAGAGAGAGACAGGGAGAGAGAGAGAGAGAGAGAGAGAGAGAAAGAGAGAGAGAGAGAGAGAGAAGCAACGATAGAAGTGATGGAAGAGAAAGAGAGGAAACAAGAGAAGCGATAAACGAATCAACGGTCGTCGGCCAGAGGCTGACCGCCGACCGCGCCCCTGCATTCGGCACCGACGAGAAATTGAAAATGGAAATGTTTAATTGCCCGAAAACACGACGCCCGCTCGGACACGCTGCTTTTTTATACACTTCTACCAGTCTCTCTTTTCTTTCTCTCTTTCTCTTTCGATCTCCATCGAAAATAACAGAAAACGTCGAGAGTTACGTTCGTAACGTGTCAGCTACTGGAAAAAACTTCACTTCTTTGTAAAGAATCGAAATAGTTTTACGATGCGATCCCGGTGCAAATACGATCACTCCGTTGAAAACAATAAAAGTATGACCACGATATTTTCGTTTTCTTCTCTATATCCTTTCTTCCTTTTAGTTACCCTATATAATGACGGTACTCATTTAAATTATTACTCGTTTAAATATTCGAGATAGCACTTATATAAATGAAAAATAAAATGTAGACAGCTGATGAGGAAATTTTTTTAAGTTCATTTCAAACTATCTGGGTGGGGAGAGGGCGCGTAGTTTGTCGCAAAGTTTGCATTTACAAGTAAATGTATCTCGAAACTATATTCATAGAACATCGCTGAACAATGAGCGTTAGCTGAAACGTACCTTGGGTATCCCGTTCCTTTGTGGCGTCTAGCTCGTGAAGCCTCGCAGAGCCTCGTTATCTTTTTATCTGGTACTCGTTCTACCCTCTTTCCAGAAAGAGAAGAGCGAGCGTACGAGAAATAAAGGGAGAAGGAAAAAGATAGATAGAGAGCGAGAGAGAGAGAGAGAGAGAGAGAGAGAGAGAGAAAGAGAGAAAGACGGAGAGAGGGAGGATGAGGTAGAGTGATGAGTCGGGCTGGCGCACATGAGACACCCACATTAATTATTTTTCTTCGTCCTTTTGTTTTTTCTAGCCTCGCCACCTGCCAAGCCCGCCATTTTGCGAGACGTCACTGTCCGCCAGTTGTAGCGAGAACGAGTTCTCTTGGCTAGTCTCTTGACTAGTCTTCCATCATTATCTAATAGCACGACCTATATGTTCGATCGATTCCATCACACGTTCGGTATGATCATCCATCGAACAAAATATAATACGTTCATGATCCATTTTACGAATTGTTGGAAGATAAGTAAAAGAGAATTCATTCATTTTTCTAAGATTCAAGATTAGATCATCAGAGAAGAAGCTTACTCGAAAGTTCCAACGGAGACGCACTAGGCCTATCGCGCTTGAAGAGGGCGGCCTCGAGCGTGTCTTCAATTTTACCTAATAAAATGGAACCTAGCGCCTTGTTAAGCCACCCTTTGGCGCTTGCTAGTAAATTAATGAGCTCACTGCAACACTACACCGTGCAAACCCTTATACCGTCCCAGACACCCCCGACCACCCTCTCTCTCTCTCTTTCTCTCTCTCTCTCTCTCTCTCTCTCTCTTTCTCTCTCTCTCTCTCTCTCTCTGCTTCTCTACCAGTCTACTCGCTGTACTCGCTCTGCTCAGTCTACTCTCGAAACCAGCATTAAATCATACATCAGCGCATGGTGCGAGCGAGGCTGAAGGGGTGGGAATCGACGAGGAGTAGAACGTGGAAGGCGGAAGGGGGTGTCGCGTATCCTAGTAACCATCGGTCGGAGGAGAATACGGACTTTGACGGAGTTTCAAGCGGAACGAGCGAGAGAGAAAGCTAGTGGAGAACATGAACGTAAGTGGGTGAAAGAGGGAGAAAGGGAGGAGAAGGGAGACAATGTGTAGGCGATCTAACCATAATTAGCATAAAACGTTAGAACCTTCTAACCGATAGGAAGAGTACATTCTAAATACCAAAACGATATCCTATTGAAGTTAGATACAATACATCTCGTAACATATGTTCCTCCTAGTGAAACTTTTTAAGATACGCTGCTGTGGCGACAGCTTTCCCCTATTATCGTAAAACCTTTTTATTTCGTGAAACGTTCTTTGCTACTGTGCCACTCTCAACGTGAAGAGAAAGAAAGAGGGGACAAGAGATAGAGAGAAAGAGAAAGAAAATTGGCGAGAAGCGTGGCACGTAGTAGCCTCGTTGTAGACGTTTGACGGTCCAATGGGTGAAGCGAGTGGTATAAACAGCGAATCGTCTGGCATCCATTCAAGGTTATATTTTAAGTAGTTTCATACACGTTTTCGTCCAAGCGGATTAAATCCGGCTCGCGGCTGAGTGGAGGTGTGTTTTTGCTTGAGCACACAAGCAAAAACACACCTCCGGTTGATACGACCGGGCGATGTGTTAGCAGGGACGAGCCAGGGCTTGAGTATCGCCCGAAAGACGGTTCGGCCAAGCTCAGCTCGTGTAATCCCCTTTAAAACCGACAAGAATTAACTTTAGCACATCGCAAATTCGCGCCACATTTTCGCGGCCCTTATGAATTTAAGCGCGGCAGCCGGTACGCGCTAGGTGCAAAGGACTTTGGAAAAGGGTTCTCTTGTGGTCTGGGAGAAAGAGGGAGAGGGAGAGAAAGAGCAAAGGAAAAAGAGAATAGGATGATAATGTTGGAGAAGAACTAGGAGACGAAGGAAAACAGAGGGATGACAAGAGAAGATACAGAAGAGAGGAAAGGGAAATGGAGAAAAGTAAAAGTATACGTATGTGTATGTGTGAAAGAGAGAGAGAGAGAGAGAGAGAGAGATAGAGAGAGAGAGAGAGAATGGAAGAGACGATGAAATCCAGCAAGGTTTCCGAATTTAGGAGGCTCGCCGAGCAGAGGCAATGAAGTTATAACACGGTTCCGTGAAGCTCCACTCTCGAGAATAGCTCCGTTGGTTTCCGCTTCCTTCCCGCCCCGGGTCTTTTAATCTCGTTAACACGCCCATCCCTAATATCGCCGGTCTCGTTTTCAAAGTGTCCATCGTGAAAATATTAGATTAGGTAGAGTAGTAAACGATTAAACGGTACTTAGTCGATCCCGTAAGATAAGAAAGGATCGACGCATAGATATCACGATATAGGAATCGTTTGAAGATGATGGTTTATGCTACCACATCGATATAACATCGTTCAAACATGAAATTTAATTAATCCAGAGATGATGGTAAACGGCAATACATGCGTCCTTCTCGTCAAACCCAACATGTTCAGTCGTTTGTTCGCTCACGATTTACCGTAGCGAACGTGGTTACGGTCGCCGACTATCTCGGCCGACGATCTATCAATTAATTAACGAAAATTATGCTTCTTGCTAAATTAATACTAGAGCGAGGCGTCGCAGCGCGTCAACGAACCACCCGCTTACATACTCGCTTCGTTTCGCAAACGCTACTACTCGGCCTCACCGCGAATTACCGGATATCTTAATGAGTACCGTAATTAATACGAACGCAGATTGGTGGGACGTTCGAGGTACCGGGAGTTAGATAACGCTTAACCGGAACGTACGGGCTTTGTCGCGGACGTGTACAAGATAACCGTATATCTCCGCTGTGAAATGCAAACCGAGACACCGACCATCGCGGACAACCCCCCACCCTCTTTCTCTTGCTCTCTCGCTCTCGCTAGCTGTATTATCCGTGGACTGGATTGCGGTAGACCGCTATCACCCTGTATATAAACGCAATACCTATATATATTTTATATATATATATTTGTGTAATATATATATTATATATATTTTATATATATATATATATATATATATATATATAAAATACTTACACACATGTCCATACACATACACAATTATACGTACATAAATATATAATATACACATATAGATAATCGAGTGTATATGTGTGCATCATGAATTTACGGTACACGTGCGCTCAAAGCTCACGAGCGATGGTTCCACGCGTACCTCCGGTTGCCGGACAAAGCTGTTATCCTCGCCGACGATCAGCGTGATAAAACGTCGCTAGAGCTTGTGCCAGTCGAGCTTGCTGCTGTCCGTATAACGGCCCTACCTAATCTTCGATCACTAAAGCTCTACGTGGCCCTTCTTGCTATTATCGATGCTCACCAGCCATATGACTCGGCCGCTTTGCTTTTCCAACTTTAGCATCTTGATCTAATTATACGTATCGATACAATAATCTCTTACGATCATTATTAATTGCTTTCATCTTTATAATAATAAAGTTTTATTCATTATTAAGAAATGCCATTTGACAGGCTGAGTCCTTATAGAATCAGAGAAAGAGAATTATTCAAATTATTGTTCCATGTTGTTAAACCTTCAAAAAAAGATTAAGAGAATGAGTGAGAGCCAGAGAAAAAAGAATTATCTCTATATTGCTTTCTCTTCTACGAAGCATCTACTCGATCCTTAATGCCTTTTACTGTGCGGGAACATCTAATAAATATTAACAAGAATCGCGGCGAAATGGTAATCCGTGGAAGTTTCTCTTCGTGGATAGACCGCTAAGGAGAAGTGGTTGGATTGGAAGAGAGAAGAAGGATGTTGCGGCTTGAACGATGCATCGACAAGAGATTTACGTCTCTGATGTCTTTAAAGAAATTATCTTTATTTTAAAATCCTACGTACGTCGAATTTGTCGCGTCTAATATCGAAACTTACTCCAATACCGTCCGATAAGCCGATAATGTCCCTTCGTTTTTCGAAGTAAAAAAAAGCATGACGTTAATTCCACCTAAGCCTCTTACGTTCTAGACGCCTACCAAAAACACTTCACCGATCGCGTGGCTAGTTGGACGTCCTTTTTCACGAAGGACACGAAATCTCTTAGACTTTTTACGACGTACGAGTTTGGTCCTGCAAGCCATTCGTTTCACGCCAGAAACCTCTTTCTCTCTCTCTCTCTCTTTCTCTATCCTCCTCTCATCCTCCCGTTTTCCTTTACTGCGCGTTTCCCGCTCGTTTCTCGCTCACGGAAATGGAATTTCCGAGTAGAGTCCTACAAAAATTGATTCGTTTAACCCGCTCATTGTACCTAACAAGATCCAACGAGTAGTACAGGCAACGACGACGATGACGACAACGGCGGGATCCCATCGGACGGGAAAAGGTCCGAGCGACGCTGCCGGCGATGGCGATGGGGGTTCGCCGGAATAATCGTGCGTCTCGCTTTCTCCACTGAATCTGGAAGGGCGAAGGGCACGGGGCCGAGCCGAACGGAGCAACGCAGGACAGGGCTATTCTAAGGGCTCGAGATTACAAGCCATTGTTCCCGTCGCACCCTTTGTCTCAAATCCACCCTTCCACAGCTACCACACCACCACCTCCTCCTCTTCCTCCTACTACTACTATTCGTTTCTCTTCCTTCTCCTCTAAAACCCTCCGTTTCCCACCGTCGCTTCATCCTTCTTTGTATTTTTAATTCGCAACTTTGTAACCATCTCTCTCTCTCTCTTTCTCTCTCTCTCTCTCCCTCTCTCTCTCTCTCTCTCTCTCTCTTTCCCTCTCTCTCACTCTCTATCACATTGAAAATCTCACCAGCAGCCTACGCCATCCTTATCATAGCGGCCATACTTTCACAACTGTAGCATCATCCGAACCTCGATTCAACCCCAAGAATAGATATCCTCCTGTTCGACCTTCATCAACGTTCGTTTTCACCGCGATTACTCGCCCTACGGATCTCGTACAGGACGTTTCTACATCTTTCTTCCTACCCTCGGAAACATGTAAATTAGTACGGACTTCGTCGAGCAACACCAACAGAATTAACTTACAATGATATACGCGTCGACAAAGGGGGGAATGTAATTGAACCAAATTAAAGAAAAAAAAATCTCGCGAGCATAAAAGAGAGTTAAGGGTCAAAGGCATTGAACTTTCTACCGGAGGCTGATACTCGACAGCCTTATTCGTATCTTCTATTCAATACCGACCGAGTTCTTTCACCATGAAGATCATTCATAGTGGTAATAGTACACTGCTACGCGGTATAGACGCAATTAACAAGGATTTAATAGCACGAGATCTTCCGTATAATTACAAGACCATGGCGGTTCTGCTAGGAGTTTACACTCGACGAGATCCTCGCGGATCGTTGAAGGATGACGAAAATCCATTATAGATAACGAGAGATAGAGATGTAGACAGAGATAGAGGGAAAGAGAATGACAGAGAGATCTATGAGAGGATGGAAGGCAAGTTGTAGAATGAACAGAGAGAAAGAGAGAGAGAAAGAGAGAGAGAGGGAGAGAGAGATACGAAGGATCAGTGAGAAAGAGAAAGACGTAAGTCTGGGTCGAAGGAGTCGAGGATAACTCGGTGGTATCCGAAGTAACAGCATACGAAGAGCCAGCATACGAAGTGCCAGGATACGCCTCCTCCAAGGATTTGCGGAACGATTCTCCGCTACGACTTTGAAGACGCTGGATAAGAGAAGACCCAATGAGACCCGTTTCTCTCTTTCTCTCTCTCCCTCTCTCTTTCTTTCTCTCTCTCTCTCTCTCCCTCTCTCTTTCTTTCTCTCTCTCTCTTTCTCTCTTTCTGTCTGTATCTATCTATCGTCGGCAGTAAAATGACGATACTAAAGTAGAATAGATATCTTCGTCGTTTCTCACAATTGAAAACTTTTAGTAAATGCGAACCATTCGAGTAAATACGATCCACTAAATTTATATCACTTAGCAACAGTTCTTTTCCGAGGACTATCAATTCCAAACAGAGATTAAAATCATCTACATAATATTATGAACACGAAATAAAAGAAATTGCTTTCTATTTTTTAGGATAGAAAGAAAAAGAAAAGGGTGTAATAAATATCAGATTGGTCTGGTCTGTCGTACCAGCTGATAGTCCGATTAAAACCAACTCTAAAATCCTATCCCAACTACCCTCGAACAGGACCGTCCCTTAAAACCACCACATCGTGGCCATTTCGTTTTATTGTTCGGGACACCATATGCATAGCAATAACTATGGCCTCCTCTTCGTGGACCCCCACGAAGCAACACAGCCCTCCGAAACTCTTTTGCCAAGCCCCAAGCTGACGACCTCGTTGGCTACTCTGGCTTTGATAGAGTCAGCAACCATTCTCCGCATGCTTCGCTTTTGCCTGATTTCTCTGGCATTTTTTTTCTACTACCCTTCTTTCTCTCACACAACGATGATGACGATATTGACGACGACGACGACGACGACGACGACGACGACGACGACGTGAAGTAACGATCCACTGAAGTATTCGAAGCTCGAGGGTCGGCTCTTCGAGTTTAAAAGCACGGATAGGCTTTAAACACGCGTCGTTGAATGCAGATCCAAACGGAGCGGCGCGTTGTTACGTCCTTCCACCAACGACAAGTTCAAACAATATGATTACCATAGCTAATTATAATAATGGAAGAGTCATATATAAACATTATGTAAAGAATAAATCGTTAACTTCTTTTTTGTTCCCTGTGACATATTCATTAATGAAAAGGAATAAAAATATTGAGAGGATTTTAAGGTTTCACGCACTGTTAATTATCGAATTTCTTCTCAAAAGAGAGAAATCTATAGGAAAATAAAATCCTTTCATTGAAGATTATTCGATCGAATCGCTTCACAGTTTATAAAATCGACGTTTAGTTATCGCTAAACTGGTATATCTCCATCTTTTTGTACCTTGTAAAGCTATCTTTAATCGAATAAAACGACAGAAGGATAATAAAACGATTACGAAGGTGCAATGGGTGGGAATCCTGGAAATCCGTGTGTACAGAGGCTAAATTCTCGGATACATTAGAATCAGTGGATGAACTAGTTAAGAGAGAAAGAGGTAGAGAAGGAGAAACAGAGATAGTATATATGCTGTCTCGGTTTTCATTGGTGCAACAGCGTATTGGTATTACAGCGATAGTCAGGGAAAGGACTCGAGAACATGTGTAAAGCAAGGTGCGTGCCACCAGCTGTCTGACAGTTTGGCATGTTGCCTACCAATGCCTATGCCATCACCTATGCCAACGTATCGACGTCCTCTTGCTATCGTGTCGACACTATCGTTACAGTGTCCGCCGTAACAGTTTCGCGTGCATGCACACGGGTCCAACGTTATGTCTCCGCAAATCGGTCAAATCGTTCTACGTACCGTGTAATATACATAACATCGATGTGTCGGGTTTACGCGGCTGGCCTACTCTTGCTATAATGAGTTCACGATTTCACCTCGCTCGCGAATAATCATATTGATTTATGAGCTCTGAAATTGAGCTGAAAGCACGTACAATGATCGGGAATGTATTATACGTGTGTGTATTTACGTATTGTCGAAAATCGAGATACAAGAAAATAGATAAATTTATGTTGTTATTATCAAAGAACGCAACGTTATCCATCATCGAAATTTAATGTGTCACAGTAAAGAGATAAATGAATAATGTATATATATATATATATATATATATATATATATATATATATAATATATATATATATATATATATATATATATATTTGATATAAAATTTAGATTGAAAAGAAAAATACTTTGAGAAAACAAGAAAGAGAAATATAGGGAGAAAAGAGATCGAATGATCGGAAGGTTGGCACGTGACATCGGCCATAAACGATCGCTGTGAGAACATCTCGTTCACCTTTTCAGGGATTCGAAGGCATCACAACGACGACGATGACGACGACGACGACGACGACAAAGGTGTCCGCGTTGGAATCCTATGGGAAAATTATCCTTTTTGCCATATCCAAGAACACGATATTGTGAACCGCATGATATCTCCATAGCGGCTGGGAAAATAGTTTGGGACGATTTCGTCTATTTGCAATAACAGTTCGGTTGGCTACGGTGAACGAAAGCGGAAACACGCGCGTTCTCGATGACTACGACGACTACTACGATGGCGACGATGGTGTAAAAGGTCGTGCACGGATTCAGTTTCGAAACGTGCTTCGTGTCCCCACCGGAATAACCTTTATTTTACGTTGCTCGTACGAATGCAAATTAGACCGACGCCGCGAGCTTAAACAACAGGACAATAAGAGAGGAAGCGTAATGCGCCAGGCGTATTGTAAAAGCGAGACGACGCCGCCGTTCGTGAGATTACAACGAGTGAGTTCGCCAATTGCATCCATCCGATATAACGTAGGATATATTTCAATCGTCTAGTTTGCTTATGAAACGCACATGGCAATGAGCCTCGCTATTTCTCGAACTTCCCATTACGATTCCGTATGTATGTGTGTGTGTGTGTGTATGTCGGGAAATAAAATGAATTCTTACGAATCGAATAAATGAGAAACGAGTCGTGTTTCATAATTATTTTCTTTCGAATTTCCAACCCCAATGTTCGACTAATCGGATAGAAAGTTTTAATCGAGACGAATCCTGTTCCTTTTTCGATACGAATGAAAGAAAACTAAAGGGGGAAAAGAAATAACGCGTGTATTTCCGAGGGTGGTAGTAAAGAAGAAGAAAAAGAATAAAAGGAAAGACGAAAAAGAAAAAGAAAAAGAGAAAGAAATTCAGCACAGCGTGCTAGTGCCATCGTACTAAGAACTACATGATCCGTGGTGGTCAACGTTCCGTAACGTTATATCCATCCCATATGCTTCAGAGCCAGTATATCTTTTGGTACATGCCAAGAGAGTTAACCTTGAATAAGACGACGACTATTCGACATCCTGTTTGACTTTCTTTCATCTTCTTCTTTTTCTTCTTTTTCTTCTACATTTAATACGAACTCGGACTTGTATTTGTACGTACTACGAAGTCAGATGCAATGTGAAAGAAAACTTTCTCAATCCTAGAAATTAAAAAAAGAAAAAAACGATCAATCGCCATTCTTCGACTCGGTCTATGAAATAAAATGTTTTCAAAAATGTCAATTAATTTCTTAAATACGTGACCAATCGAACGCGTAAGTTACCGAAAGTTCCGAAAAGAGAAGAGAGCTTATGTTTTCGCAACTTTCGCTCGACGATGAAATATTTTTCGAAGGAAGGAGCCGCCGGTGCGGATAGATAAACGGTGTGGATAGAGAGAGAGATAGAGAGAGAGAGAGAGAGAGAGAGAGAGAGGGAGAGAGAGAGAGGAGGTACAACAGTTGATGTAGTTGGAGAAGAAGAAAGGGAGTGCGAGAGAGCTTATCAAGAGCTTTAAGTTTCGCTCGCGGAAGCAGTCGAGTGAGAACGGGCGGTCGTCGGCTTAATCCTGTATTGTAAACTAGACGGCATACAACGACAAGTTTTCTACCGTGCACGGCTCTTACTCCTTATATTGCTATTCTCTCTATCCTTCTTTCTATCTCTCTTTTTCTTAAAAGGTACAGGTTAATCTGTCCTTTGGGAATAACTCGAAAGTCCGAAGAAAAGTTTCGATGAGTACCTTTTTTACTTTTATCATCATACGGCATTCAATTCTTTCTTGTTCTTCTATAAAAATTATTAACAATAATAATAAATATTTTCTTCGGAAACTCCCAAGAGTTTAACGATCAACTTTGTGATCCAATATTGTTAAGAGAGAAGAATTCTCTTGTGTGCCTAACTCGAGTAACTAAAAATTGAAGGAAATTGTATATTTGTTTTATGTAAGTACCTTTAAGAACATAGAGCTTTTTGAATATTCGATCATATTTTTATGATAAAATTCGTTGATGCATGGTGGATTCGTCTATGAAACGATATTATCGATTATCAATACGTCGATCCCATAAGTCGAGGAAGCGACTTTCCGATTTCTTCAACGATACCACGCTGCTTTTAAGCGTCTGATACCGCGCGAAGCGGATCGTTTTGTTCGATATTGAAAGCCGTCTCTTGCCTGGGTAAAATTCAAATCGGCGGAATCTTGAAGCATCTTCGTCGTTTTTATTTTATTTCTACGGTAAATTTTTATACGGGAATAAGATTCTTGCATTTCTCTGTTATGAAATCGTTCAAACATTTTGTATTCGTAATTTCTACTGGTCGGGGAAAAAAATGGAAAGACAAAAAAAAAAAGGAAATAAGAAATGAAGTCAAAGATTTCGAGCGAGTAGTCATTTAATAGAATGGCTCACTTTTACGACTCGCTAAGCGTATATCCTCTTGAATTCGTTGCTTATCATGCAATAAATGTATACTATTCAAGAAAAGGATAGTTTACCTGGGAGTACTGTAGCGATGGGAAAAGAGCACGCTGGATGCTGGATGCTGCCTGCCGTTACTACTCTTCCCTCGCTACATCTCCGACCCAACCACGAGCCCAGGCTACTTTCATACATTTATTTATGAAAGGCTATGAATAAATGGATGCTAGCCTTTCTCTCGCGCCTAGTGTTTCAGAAAGCTGATATCGTGTTGTTACCACACAGACAAACCGAATATAATGGCTGTACCGGGAGTACCTTGTCAAATTCATTATCCTATTTTGAGATCTCTACTTTTAGCTGGCCTTACTTTGACCATCTTCCGAGACTCATAAGTACGTCTCGCGGTAAACTAATGGAATGTTGTTGAAATTCTACGAGAGTATAGATGAGAAAGAATTTTTTTAATTTTCTATAATATAAATTAAACAAAATTTCGATATACTGACATTGATCTATACATCACAATTTTTCTTAATAATTATCAATAGTAATAAAAGAATAAGATTACAAAAACTTTTTTTATAAACAAGACATAAATGTTAAAAAAGGTCTATAGAGATTTCAACGACAGTCGTTTGAACGACGAACGGTCAAAGAAAATATTTCCTATCTCTTTTCCAGTTGGCCTCATCTGAAAAAGGTCGAAGAGATTGTGTACCCCGACACCTTACTCCTAGTTACAGTCGGATAGATGCGAAATTTAAACGTTGAAATGAGAAAAATAAAAAAGAGAGATATATATCGAGAGAGAGAGAGAGAGAATCAGTGAAGAAAAAGACAGGAGGGTTAAAAGTGAAAGCTTAGGGATGAACGCAAGGGTAGGTAGGGCATGTAATTAACGAGTATTCTCAATAAGACGTCTGACGAACGAAAGAGAGAGAAAGGAAACGAAAAGAGAAGCGACGAAGCTCACCGAACGTTGCATCTCGCGCACTCACCTGTTAAATAAAATACATTTAAATGCCGGAGGCGCGTTGCCGCGCGCGTAAAAACTATTGATCCCCCTCTTCCTCTTCGTTTTCATCTCTCTTCTTCCTTCTACAGGCTTTCGTTTCTTCCTTCTAGTCAGTGCGAGAGTCTCGCTACGGGGCAGCTTAATGAGCGTCGCTAGCGTCTCGTTGGAAACCAGTCGGTTCTCGGCTCTCTGCTCTTTTTCACATCTCCCACTTCTCCCCCTGACTCGTTTCTTTCTTCTCTCTTCTCCCTTCTCTCTTCTCTCTTCTCTCTTTAACTTTCTTTCTTCTCTTTTCTTTCTTCTCTCTCTCTCTTTCTCTCTCTTTCTCTTTTTCCAATGTATGGACATGCGTGTATCTGAACAAAATGCGTCGATCAATGTTATAATCACGATGTATTCTAACAGTTAAAAGTCGACCACTATCATATTATGTAAAGCTCGGTACACAAAACGCTATAACGAGCACGTATTTATGTTATTTTCTGCGAAAAGTACAAACGGCAAAAGGGAAGAAGCTTGACGTGCAACGAATGAACGAACGAACGGTCTTACGGTATTCATTACGAAACAATGGGTGTGCTACGGAGGCAGAAAGAAAATGAATTACTAGTAAAGGATCGAGAGATCCTTTAGCGTATACGAAAGAAAGCTCGATCTATTCACGAAATTAAATAGGGAAGACTTTTAAGCCGCGTGCTTTACTCGCCGGGAGTTTTTGTACGTCGGTGAAGTTCGAGGAAGAAAGAAAAAATAAAAAAACGAAAGAAAGGGAGAGAAAGAAAAGTAAAAATAGAAGAGGAAGAAGAAGAAGAAGAAGAAGAAAGAGAGAAATTCTTTAAACCCGCGGATTGTCTCGGTTGTAACTGAAACGTGATAAGCCGAGATCTCGCCGTATATTTTTCTCTCTCTCTCTCTCTCTCTCTCTCTCTCTCTCTCTCTCTTTCTCTCTTTCCTTCGAAGAGAAACCTATAAAACTTGGCGAAGCGAACGTGCGAAACAGTCGAAACGAAACGAAAGCTGTACTTCAATTTGTGGACCGACACATAGAAGAAGATTCGCGACTAACAGCTTGCGAAGGCGGCCGACTCGATGAAAGGGGAAGCTTCCGGCCCTTTCGTACGGTCAATCGGCATTGCATTCACGTAACACCTATGGTGGTACGGTCTTATGGTTGCTATCCATTTCTTCTCTTTTTCTTTCTCTCTTTCTCTTTCTTCTGTCATTCGACATTCGACATTATTTCCTTTTATTTTATTTTATTTATATCAATAGATCCAAACTATCGACAAGAATTCCTTCGTGGATACGAAACTACTATCTTCGACCATCTTCTTATTCTTCTTTTCGTTTAGTTTCTTCCATTCGTGTCCTTGCCGCTTCTACTCATTCCGCATCGTAGCCCGGAAAATAGATATTATTATACCGGATGTGTTCCCTCTATGTCCTACGGATACGTCCAATAAATATCAAAAACTGGACAGGACGACGTAGCGTTACTATAACAAGAAAAACTCATGTCCCCTTTTTACGCCTCTGTTCCTTACGTTTTTCGGAATCTCTCTCTTTCTCTCTCTCTCTCTCTCTCTCTTTCTTTCTTTCTCTGTCTTCATAGCTTTGGTATATCTATGATGGTGGACCCTTCAACATACCTTTCACTTCTTTTCCGGCTAACTCGGTAAACGTAAACCCTGGATCACGTTCGGTCCCTCGATCGTGTCCTTTCTTATATAAAAATAAGAACGTTTACCTGATTTCAATCAGCGAGTCAGGGACGATAAAATCGTTTGATAGCTGGCACGGTGTAGAGGGGTTCTTTCGGATTCTACTTCTCGGAAATATCGTTCCTTATTCTTTTCCCTCCTGACTGATAAAACGCAATAACCCCAAAGCTAGATCGATAAGACGAAAGAAAATATCTACGTTCTTTCGTTATCTTTTTACGGAAAGAAATAAAATGGTATACTATTCCATTGAATCGTAGAGCTCCCGGATTCTATATGACATGCATGGGATCGATTGAAATTACAACGAAGATATTTTTAACAACGAAAAATTGATGGTCTCTAAACTGAAACTTTCAATGAGATATATACATTTTATAATATAAGATCTATGTGAATATACGAAGAAAGATATACAGATAGTAGAATGAGGAATGAGTCGGCTGACAACCCTTTACATTTTAATTACGCTTGTCTTAAAAGCCAATAAATTCCTCGGCTGCATAGCGTCGACGTCCATCGAAGGCGCTCAGCTTCCTAGCATCTCTGTGGAGATCCCTGGAGTCTCGATGGCATCTGCCGCGTCCCTTTTCTCTTCATTCTATGGAAGGGGAAGTTTCGGTACGAACTCTACCTCTCTTGGAACTTTCTTCTTCGGACCAGGCTTATTCATCCATTTAGCATTTGGTAGGCGAAACTCTTACGTTGAACAAAATTTCTTTATCCTGATATGAGGCCTGTAATTAAAATCCCTTTGTTTATCTATCTCTTTGCACATTTCATCTTGATACATCGATTTGTTTATTTTTTCTTTTTTATCGACTTGAAATCATTTACAAAGTTTCCTTTTCTGTTTTCTCTTTCTCGATGAAAATGTGTATTGATACTGTCAAAAATAACTGAAATATTCTACGAAGATAAGTTTCAATCGCCTGATCCGTTAAATTCGAATGAAAAATTCTTATTTGTTTTTTCGGCAATGAATACTTTTCATTCCATTGTGAGTATATTTTGAAATTTTTTCTCTCCAATACAGTTTAACTCTTTTTAGCTTTACTCTTAAAAAAAGCTTTACTCTTTTCAAAACAAATTGTTAAAAAAGTTATAACCATTCACACAACGACTCTGATAATCTTTGCTCGTACGTATTGATTTTCTTGGAATAACAACAAAAATTCTTTATCTCTCTACTCTCTTTCTTTAATTCTTTGTATCCTTTCGAGGTTTGTGCGCTACGATATCGACGTAAAATAATATTGTCCTTAATCATGTTTACACATAAATAAAAATATTTAGTTATGTTTGATTGTTTTATTTTCCTTTGGCAAACAGTGAAACTGAAATATATCTTCGTGATAAAGTATAATACGTATGAAAAGAGTATCCAACTCCAAAAGTCATACAAAAAATGGTCAAAAATGTTAGAAGATCGATAAAAATTATTACAGATCAATGATTGAATTCGTGATTGTTCGTGCAGTTCAATATAACAATATAACAAAAATGAAAAAGAATAGAAAGATGACAATTTCGTCAGAATTGATCTCTCTCGCCGATCAGTTGGCGAAATGTAACACGTTACCGTTGACATTCGACGCAACGTATCAACACCCGCACAGCTATCGAATGATCGCAATGTTCTCGACAAAAGGATATCCGATATCTCTTCGTCACAGTAGCGCTGATGCTATGGACCATCTCTCGCCATCGAGACTCGACCAAATTTTATCACTTTCTACGCTATTACAAACTCAACGAGTAAGGACGATTATCGTAATTTTTTTTTTTCATATCGTTGTACACGTTACTACATATATTCGAAATAACAAAGTCAAATTTAAAACAGAAACGAATTGTATTTCTTCTATATACTAATTTCGTTCCAAAATATTTTAATAACCTTCGTACGAAGATAGCCAATTTGTTTATATGAATATCAATAGAACAGGCACGGTTCGCGTGACTAAGCTGCCCTTTATCGCATCCGACTTAATTGGAATTGATTGAATTCAGGCTGTACGTCTTTTAATTAGACTGCACCTACGGCATGCTATAACAAGCACACGATACTATTAATATCGTTCCTGAATATTCGGCACTATCATGTTCTAAGCACAATTTCCACACACAAGTATGAATTTATAACAAGTTAATAACCCGTGCAGATGGTGCATTTTGCAACACTTACTTATATACACATACTAATACGATCGTATATACGTACGTACGTTTACGTTTAAAATCGAACAACAATATCGAAATCTTTGATCTACCTTTAATAGAATATTTACGCATGATGATTAGAATCGACCATAATCTATCTATCCAATAATTTCTTAAAGCAAACATTGAATCGATATAGATATCTATGTACATGATATCATCAAGATATATCGATGAATAAATATTACCTTTTCTGATTATATGCCTTACCAAAATGTATTCGCAAGCGAGTAAAATATATTCGCGAAAAAGATAATGAATAATTTACGTCGTATTACATGCACAATATCGTACGGCGTACGTATGAATAATGGATGCCTGAATAAATTACAGGCTTCGAAAATGAGAGGAGAGTGCGAAAGGTGAGGATCTTCGCGCGTCGGAATTTCCACGGAGAAAGTTTTGTGTAAACGAAGTTCTCGTTAAATAAGCGAACTCGCCTATCTCGTTCTTATCGGTCGACCCGTTGACGGATGATTTATTGCGAGTCTTCCGGTGGAACGACGCGAGTTATCTCGACCGCTCGATTCGACGTCCATGGGTCATTGTAATCTCTTCTCGTATAGAGAATAATATTGATATATCACTTACGTCAAGTAAGACGAGCCGGCCTTCCTAGTTAAGTCGGTCCCACGTTGGTCCGTAGTAACGAGGGTCAAGTTAAGTTAAGCGTCCTACACCTACGCTCTGCTCGTGGTACTCCTTCATCCTGTAAAGTAGCTTGTAACGTTGTGATACTCGAAACTCCTATGATGAGATACATTATTAAATAAGTAAGTGATCAAAATTGTAAGTACAACGATGAAATTATGATCAAAAGAAATAATTTATTCGAACATGTTCTAATTATTTATCTCTAACGAGAAACGTTCTTTGTCTGATGTTACACCGACGATTAATTTCTATTGACTAAAACAAACGAGAATATCGACGAAATAAGAAATGTAAACAAAATAATTCTTAAAACTTAAAAGTCGTCGAAAGTGTTGACGATCACAATATTCAAGGATTTTTTGAGTCGATCAATTCATAATACTACGTATCAATTTAGAGGTAACAAAAGGTAAATAACAACTTTACTAATGACTTTCACAAAGCTTTGAGAACCATTGACATTTCGTATCGTTCGTAAATGGACCGTCGTCTTATTGAAAGCCTGACTTTTTGAAGTCACGCTAATTGGAAAGGTTTCGCTCGCTCCTGGTCACCTTTGAATTGGCTTTCGCGGCGACAACGCCGTTTTAGGATCGACAAGCCGTGGTTTCTCATCGAACTAAGTTTCATTGTCGGTGACGTATGTTTCCATGTTCAGAGGACAAGTTTCGGAGATGGGTTCCTCCAACGAGAGCGAGGGAAATAGAAAGAGAGAGAGAGAGAGAGAGAGAGAGAGAGAGAGAGAGAGAGAGAGAGAGAGAGAGAGAGAGAGAGAGGCAGGGGCACGAAACTCCCGCGGCGCAAAGTCTGGCTCCGAGTTAGATTAAGCCATGGCCAGTAAGCCACCTTCAGAAATTGCTCGTTGCCCTTCGGATTTCATTAACGTTTCGAGCGAATCTCATATTCCGCAAAGTGCTTTTCGGGGAAATTTGCGGGCTTGGAGGGTGTATTCGGAGGGTGGACTCCGGCTCGGTTCTCAAAAGACTAAGAATTCCAGCTCCATTCGGTGAGTTTCTAAGCGAGACTAGAGCGAATCAGTGAAAGCGAAGTCAACGACGAAACATCACGAGTATCCTTCCGTATCTCTATCTCTCTTCTCCGTCAATTTCGTGTAACGAAATAAAATCATTCTCTAAAATCGCATGAGAGACCGAATTCTCAATGTGGAATTGTGCGAGTTCGATGTGCGTTATATAGATCACGTGTATACGCGTAGATACTTTGAACATATATACTTTCACGTATACGCACTAATACGTGCGTGTGTGCGCGCGCGTATTCGTGAAATATTGATCGTTTGATATAAGCTATGTACCTACATTGCTTGCTCGTTCCGTGCAATTTATTTTACTTCCGGGCGCTACGATAAGTGATATACGATTGTCGATATTATAATCTCCCATGGTTCGGGTCATTCAGGAAAAATCGATAGCCCACGGGTATACCGGACAAGCGTCACTACGAGAGGAAAGTACTTTTCAGACTAATGTATGAAGGGCAGAAAAAATTACAGGCTGACCCGAAACACGCGGTCAATCATTCATTGGGCGAACATATGAGCTTCTACTTGTCAATAAAAATAGTTTGTTTCGTATGTCGAAGGCCCACAATTGAATGGCACACAAGAGGATCGCCGAACGTTTAAAGACCTTTGATGTGCAATTGCCTGCCAGGCCGACTATCCACTGGACGTGCTCAGACCCCTCGGCTTGAGTGTGAATTTCGCTGAACACGTTAAAAGCACCAAATTTTCAGTTAGGGAGAGAGAGAAAGAGAGAGAGAGAGAGAAAAAGAGTGAGAGAGAGAGTGAGAGAGAGAGAGAGAGAGAGAGAGGAGAGCCCAGGGCAACGCCAGCAGAATTGAACTTTATTTAACTTTGTTCCGCACCATTTTGTATGATAACATAAATCGGCTGGAAGAGATAGACGGACGCGGGCTTAACTCGTTGCCAAAATATGAAGCTTAAAAGGATGTCAACGACCCGTGGAAATTCTAACGCCGTCCTCGGGCGAATGCAAATTTAATCGCGACCCGTTTCGCGACTTTGATCCAAAATTGCCGGCAATTACCCACAGAAATTGCTGTACTTGCGTTTATTTCGTTTCGCCGTTAGAGGAAGCTGCAAGAGGGGTGGATCGGAATTGGGAAAAGAGAGAAGAAGAGAGTATCGTGCAGCAATTTTCGAAGTACCGAATGGAAAAACCGTTACATGAGAAAGGGAAAAAAAGAGAGAGAGAAAGAGAGTATACTGCGAGTGCCATGTAGTACGCGTACGTAATCATGTCTCTGAATGCGAATGGTTTTAAAAACGATTCACCGAAAGAAATTAGACTGGAAGCAAGACAAGCCCTGCCAATCGTATCCGTCGACCGTTAAAAAGCATCGTGCTTATCGCATACCGTGATCTCGATCGTAATTCCTGCACGATATCAACCCTCTACTATTCCATTTGCTCGTATAAAGGGTAGGATAGCTCGTAGAATCAACATTCTGCATCGTGGAAGGCAACCTGATCGGAGTTGGAGGGTGGCGTTGTTCGTCGAGAGCCAGCGACAGGAGAGAATTACCGCTGTCGGTAAATGGATTAGTCGGACAGATATTACGAGCGCGGTGGCTCTTTGATGAGCGCCAGTTCGTTTATCGTTAATTTACAATGGTAGGTACGTAGCAAGCTCCACCCACCCTCGCGCACACACTGCCACAGTCCGCGGCCTGGCCTCGCGAGAGAACTCCGCTTAGCCACCCCCGGATCTCCCAGTACGACCGGAATTCCCAAAGCCCTTCCCCTTCCGGCCTGCCCGGCCGCCAATTATTGCGTTGGTAATCGATTGGATTATCAAAGTTTTGATAACGCATCGAGCTCTTCCGCCGGTATATCCCACCTCCTCCCTCTTTTCTCCTCGTATACCCTCGACATCGTCGGCAACCTCTCTCCTCACCATCTCCATCCTTCTCCTCCTCATTCTCATCCTCTACCTGCTCCCCTCTCGTTACCATCCCACTGTGTTCCGTGCTATGGCAAATTATTTGCTCCGACGAAGCATGAATTCCATCCGTAATTACATTTCGTCTGATATTCAATTAGAATTGCCGACTCGTGCGAGGCGCGCCTACGAGGAGAGTAGAGCCGCAAAAAACGACAACGGGGACAGTCTAAAGAGAAAGAGAGAAAGAGAGAAAGATAGAGAAGGGCTGGGAGATACAAAAGAGAAAGAGAGAGAGAGAGAGAGAGAAAGGATAGCGAAAGAAGCAATGAATCGATTCGATTCGTTCGGTAAACGTGCAGTCCGAATAGTACGTGACGCGACGAAGAATTTTTCGAAGAGAATCGTGATCGTAATCGTTATCGGATAGCTACGGTAATTTTTATTGTTAGGCGAACGGAGACACATACGGTTCGTTAAGAGATCCAGAACGTTGAGAACTTTCCACAACGTACAAAAAGCATGCTCGTGCAATGATCCGCGGTATACCTTTGGCTCCGGTTCAATCTATTTCTTACTTCATTTCCAACGAATTCATTTTCTTTCCCAGGTAGTCCGATTAGAGAAAACAAAGAAGACGATAGGTTGTTCTATCGTGAATTTGAGATCTCTGCTTCTTCCTTTAATTATGCATTTGATATAAAAAGGATAAACGATTAGTGCTATCTACTATTCGCAACGTTCTAAATTGATCACTATCGGTAAAGAAAAAAAAACGATACTATATATCTCACATTCAGAGTGACGAGCATCTGGTTCTAAAGCATTTTTCAGCAGAGACACGAGATCGTTTCGGTATATATGTCCGAAGCAAGCTTTCTGCGTCCTCCTAGCAACGGCACCAACGGTAATAGCAGCAGCAGCAGTAGCAGCAGCAACAGCAATAGCAACAACGATAGCAGCAGCAACGGCCAGTCTTTTTACTCTTGGACAGATTACCGTAGCGCTACCGGCAGTCACACACCGGGGGTTCTCGAGGGAGTTTAATTTGCAGTAATGGGCGCATCCTCGCACGAGCGAAAGATTAAAAGCACCCACCGCCGGCTCCTCCACCGTCCCGGGCTTCGCGCTACGCCGAGCCATCTCCTCCTCGACTTACCGACCAAATGGCTCTTACTCGGTACACTCGCGCTTGTCAGAAAGGAACCGGTTCGGATACCATTTAGCGCTTCTACCTTTTATCCCCGTTACCTCGGCTCAGTCATTCCTCCTTGGCCTTCCCCGTTTAGCCAAAGAGTCTCGCCGTCTCGTTGGCCGTCTGATTAAATGCGAAATTCCGCTCAGTTCTTTCGTGTTCGAGGGAACCCTCCTACTACCACCATCTTCTTCTTCTCCTTCTTTTTCTCTTTCTCTTTCTATTTCTTCTCTTTTCTTTCCTTTCCCTTCTTGGCTTTTCTTATTCCTCCAACGAAGGAGTTATTTTGAAGCCTCCCTTCTTCTTCTCCTCCTTCTCCTTCTTCTTTTTCTTCTTCTTCTCCTTCTTCTTCTCTCTCTTCCTGTACGTTTCGCGATCGTGAAGCTACACAGTTACGTGGATATTGCCTGGCGTTACCATCCTGAAAGGCGTTTACATCGCGTGGATATTTGTTTAACGCTAATTGGAAAATGCTTCGACTTATTTCTCTCTCTTTCTATGCTCCATCTCGTACCATCCTACTTTAACCTTTATCGTGCTTTTTAAGGGAAACGATGTACAGGGTAAACGCGCGTTGCATATCCAGACAGAGCTAGGAAATTCTTCTCTCGTTCTTTCTTCTGCCTTCTTTAAGAAACTCGTTTAACGCTCCTGTCATTCCTATTCCTTCTTTTCTCTCTTTCTCGTAATTGGAATACGAGCGGAATCGCGTGTCATTCCGATGTTAATAAAAAGCAAAACATCGATCTTTGAGATCGAGCAAACTATCTCGAGAGTTAGCCGAGCTATCAGCCTCGCTATTCTCGAAATTACTGCTCGTGGCGTTGTCAAGAAGGAAACGTCGCTACAGTGAGTTACGATCGATCGATCACGACGATGCTATCCAACGACGGTGATGGAAAGCGGAGGCTTATAACGAATAGTTGCCTTTTATTACGCGCCACCTCGATATTTTTCGGGGGTTCGTTAAATAGAAACAAATTGAATCGACCTGCGAGCGCTATTTGTATACTGTCGTTAAAACTGATCGATACTTTTCAAATGAAAGCTAACGAAAAAATTCGTGAAAATAAAAACATGTTTGTGTGTGTGTGTATTTATATGTATAAAAGAGAGAGAGAGGGAGAAGGAGAGAGGGAGAGAGAGAGAGAGAGAGAGAGAGAGAGAAAATCAATTTATTCCGCAACGTGTCACTTTCAATTGTGATACAATGTTACAACTTAAATCGCTTCATTCCTAATGTCGTCTATAGTGGGGCTAACGAAAAGGGAGAAAGGAATAACCATAAGAGAAATACGTACGCAAAAAAAAAGAAGTAGTAAAAAAAAAACGCTTCTCGTTCCTTATCGTGCGCCATATCTCTCGAAGTTCCGTGATGCGGCTGCAAAATGGTGGCTTTGCTTCCTGCTTTTGACGTACGATGATTCATCGTACCCGTACCATTTGTCTCAATGCAGTCTCATTTCCTAGCGTCTCGGGAGACGCCAATTCCAATTGCGAGATGCATCGTGGCCTCTCGAGACTTACTTGTTGAGGCGAGTCAAGCGCGAGTTTTCGCTCTCGCTTACTTCTCCATAGCTATAGTTTCGTCACGGTTTTATATACATGTATGTATGTGTATATATGTGTATGTATATGTGTGTGTATGCATGTATGTATATATGTGTGTATGTACCTCCTCTTCCTGTTCTATTATCGCCTTTATCTTCTCACTTTCTCTCTCTCTCTCTCTCTCTCTCTCTCTCTCTCTCTCTCTCTTCCTCTTTCTCTTGTACTTTCTATACTCCACAATGAAGAATCGAATTAGCCTTATAGATAGAAAAAAAATGGCTGAAGATGAAGGACTGCAATAGGCAATCTTTGAAAGTAAAAACTACCAATACGATTCCTTAAAAATTAAATTCGTCTTATGAAAAATTTGAAAGGTACTGCGATCGCTCAAATGATTAGGATAACAAGGTAGGTACTCGCTAAGCAAAGTGTCGCGTGCGTGCTAAAACGAATGGTTGGGGGAAAAGAAAAGGTAAAGCGAAAAAGGGAATGGTATAGAGTGGTAGAAACATCAAAGACCAGTCCCGTAAGTCGCGTCGTGCGTGTAGAAGATATAATGCGAGGGGTTCCGGAGGAGAGAGGCCCGTGCAAGCCGACGAACGACGCCAATTTGTTGCCGCTTGTCCTCCTGCAGGGCTGACGTAGGTCCGGCGACGAGTGTGCACGAACAGCAGGTCCATTTTATCGAATGATTTATTCAGGACATGATCATTAATGGAAGAACATTACTCTCTCGTCAGGAATCAATAGACGCCCGCTCGAAACACGCCGACTACCGTGGCTCGTACCTCGTTGAGAGGAAGAGAAAGACAGAGAGAAAGACAGACAGAGAGAGAGAGAGAGAGGGAGAGAGAAAAAGAGAGAGAGATTGAAACGGTTGAGAGACCGATTCGAGAAACGAAGATGGAGATAGCAATGGAGATAGCAATGGAGATAGCCTGGATTTTGTGAGTCGAGAAAAAGAGATAGAGAAAGAGAGAGAGAGAGAAAGAGAAAAGCAGAAAGAGATAATGAAAAGAGTAAAGAGAAAAAAAAGATAGATCGAGGACTGGAAAATATGGCTGGAAGAGAGAGAAGGAAAAGACAAGTGCTGAAATTTTTCCGTTTTAATAGCCAAACCGAGAGAAACGATCGACACGCATCTTTATCCACCTATAATAGAATCGTTTCTACTCTTCATTCTATCCCTTTCTTTCCCTATCATCGAGTCGTCTATTAATCGAATAGAAAACGAACTCGCTTCGAACTGCAGTAAATCGCGGAAACAAAACCGAAACAAACCAAAATAAATTGCACGGGTAATGTATTCAGGCTGCAAATGATTATTCCAGATCCGTCGGGTTCAGCCTGCCTGTGGCTTTCCGCAAACCACCGCGCTTGCCATTCCCCTGGTTAAAACACCCCCACCGCTGCTATCGTTTCCATCACACATACACCTACACATATACATATATACTCACTCCAATGTGTCTGTCAACCATCTCATACTACCACCCGTTCGTTCCAATGTTCAAAACCGTCCCTCCGACCTCCCTATTTGATCTCCCCGTGTGGAACATAATTAGCCCTCCGCGACAATTCAACCCTGGGCTGGGTGCGTTGCGCTACGAAAATTATTTTCTCTTTTGCTCTTCTTAATTCGTCACAATGTCTATCGATTTATTTATCTCGGAAGTATTCAAGGAATGTCGATGGGAATATATAAATTAGGGGAAAAAAGTGATAACAAAAGATTGAGCCATTAAATAAAGTTAATCGATTTAAATTCCTTCGAAATTGAGAAGAGAATTAACTGGATATGATATTATCCGATAATTTACTGAGTTATCTACTTGTATCTTGAATTCACAAAAGGAACGTTATTGCTCTAGAAACGTGTACACGTATAAGGACATATCAAAGCAGCTCTGTCTCTTTCCCTCTCGCTCGCTCTCTCTCTCTCTCTCTCTCTTTCTCTCTGTTTCTTCAGAGAAAGAGACAAGATTAAGGAGTAGGATATTTGCCACGAGACAAGTTGACAGGTTCGGGGACGAAGCCGAAGTAACGGCACGACAGTGCGTGGAGATTTATGATTACCACTGCGTATTCTGTGCCAGTGGTAGGTATAGTGTGGAATGTAATAGGCAGACCATTGATACCCTAGGGAGTCAAGAGAGGCGAGACGAAACACCGCGAACAAGAGTAGTAGACCAGGGTGCAACTTCGAGGGCTGTCCTAACGCTCCTCTAATAGCTCGTTTGATCCGGAATCCAGCTTACCGGTTACTGACCTTACTTTACCCCTGGAGCGACCTTTCGTCGAAATCCTCAAGCCCTTTCTATAAAGGAGAAGTAAGGATCCAGAGAGATTTTCACAACAAAGAGAGAATTCTGAACACAGGGAACACGGGTGAGCTTCTTATGTTCTCTCTGATCTCGAAGACCGACAACGAATCAATGACCTTCGTCCTGTGATTTTTCTCTTTCGATAGATAAGGATAAAAAAGGTAAAAGAGAATAAGAATTAATTTGTCAAGTCGAAACTAGAATACCTAGTATAAGAAAGAAATTTAATATAAAAATGTGTTAAGTTTTCAGATTAGAAATGTATTAACTGTATGAAAGGAACAACAAATCCTTAGACGTAGTTAAAATGCAAGCCGCGTTTGCGATCGGTATCGCTCTATAATTTACATCGTAATCGCTATATTGCCTTACTTCGTTCCGTCGTCATTTATCATACGGTCGTTCTTGATAATTGCAGCGTGTGTTGCAAACTACAACTTTGTTAACTCCTAGCCACGAAGGACAAGCGTCTCTTCTTGGTGCTATCGAATGGATCTAGAGTGGCAGCTGGAACGAATGAGGCATTATTTGTTCGTAGCTCTTATTTCCTCCTATACAAAATCGTATTCGGTTGACGACGTTATTTGCAACTCATTGTGGACTTGCGTTAAGGATTTTCGAGAGTCGTGAAAAACTTAAAAACTGCTTTTATGTTAAGTAAAGGAAAGGACAAAAAGATATATATATATATATATATATATATATATATAAAAGATCGTAAAAGAAAGGTAGAAGCCAAGTTAACGTTTAAAGATTAAATCTGCATCGGTAATTTGCTAGAAAACAACGTGGGAATTTCGTATAAGGGTAAATTTTCGAATTTCAGGAATTTAACACGCAAGTGTGTACCACCAATTATATGAACAATTAGAAATGTTTGTAATGATTTTAAATGATAATTTACGTACCGATTAACTGACGAACAAGATTTATGTGGATAGATCTAAACTTCCAAATGAGACTTATGGAAAGAAAAGAGAGACACGGAAGTCGGAACGTCGAAACGAACTAACGCCTAATAATGTAAGCTTTGGAGAAATGAATGGGTGATGGTAAGAAGCTCGTCGAGAAAGAGAGTCGGTAGTATCGCAGAGGTTTTCATGAGAGGAAGCAAGGGTGAGGGTCGAGTGGAAGAACGATGGAGAGAGAAGAGGAGAGACTTCAAGAAAGGGAGAAACAGAGAAAAAGAGAGAGTAAAAGAGAGAGAGTGAGAGAGAGAGAAAGGGAGAGAAGAAGACAGAGGGTAGAACTGGTATGGGGGAATAAGAGGATGGCCCTTAAAAGTTCGAGAAGAGCCGCTCTCTAGCAACGGCAGCCAAAGCGGGAGTTGTTATCTAATTTTACTCTCAACGCTTCTTCGATTTATTCGCCAACTTCTCGACGCATTACAATATGCTGCTAACGGAGGCTGGATCGTCTCTCAACCCTCTTCATCCTCCTGGTCTTCCGATAACCCCTCTCTTCCTTTCTGGCATCTGTTCGAATCTTTCTCGTTTCGTCTTACTGAACAGTTTCTTGCATCTCTTTATCATTATCAATAGCTAGTCACGGTGATACTTTTTATGATCGGTCAGCTTTTTCTATGCTTTGTAATTAAACTATATAAACTATCTAAAGTATCTTTAATTATACAAAGCTACCAACTTTCTCTCTCTCTCTTTATATATACACATACATGCACGCACGCACATTTATTGTGTATATATATATATATATATATATATATATATATATATATATATATCTTTTTACGAGCCGATCTTAGACTCTCCTCGCAATATATTACCGAGTACGTGTAAAAGAAGAAAAGAGGAGTTGTGTGGGCGAAAGGAAGCGAGAGGTAAAGCCGCTCCGATAGCCGCATTATTTATGGCATGAGACGCGAAGCGGTGTACCGTTAAAAAAGGAAGCATAATCATCCGTGATAGAGTAGACGCTCGTAACAAAGCTACCCTAGTGCTGCCTCTGATAGAGGAAGTTACAGGAAACTTTGTGAGCAGCCATACTGACAAAGAAAAAGCGTTCTTCAATGCTTTACAGATATCTATGTATATTCCTTTTATCGTTCCTTAAGCATATCAAAATCGTATTTTTCTAAAGATGCTTATTTAGAGAATCTTACTGAGCAAATGAAAAATAAAATAAAATAAACAAATAAAATATTAGATACCAAATAAGAATTATATTAATTGTATCTTTTGCGTTTCTTTTTTTCTTTTTTGTCTGAAGGGTAATCAAATAAAATACGTAAATAGAAATAGAAATAACACCAAACGATTGTGGCATGAACAATAGCGGACAAACGTTTTTCCATTTATCCACTCGTATTCGACACAAAGAGATCTAGTTCTCGTGGCCGCGTTACGTGGTCCGCACGTAATCGGTCCCCGTACGCTTTGGGATCTATTGTCCAATTCGCTCCACTCGACTGACTCTTCTTCAGTTGCTTTTGCAGAATGCCAACACGTTTGTAAACTATTTTAATTACGCTCATAGAAAGTCGTCTCAGTTTCTCGCACTCCTCTCCTATCCAGATATCGTTGCGCGTGAGAAAGAGAGAAAGAGAGAGAGAGAGAGAGAGAGAGAGAGAGAGAGCACTCCAAGTACTTTGACATTTTTGCCTTTTATCGGTCCGATATCCAAATAGTTTCCTCGATTTCGAAGGACCCTGATCCTAAGAGACAAGCGAGGGATCAAAGGATTCAAAGAGACCAAAGGAAGGAGCGCCAAGACGTCGGAACGACGGATTAATGTCGCCTATAATTCGTTCTTAAAGGGACGTCAATGACGTCTTTCGAAACATTTTAACCAAATTTTCTTACTTTAGCTATTTCAATTTTTTTTTTTTACAAAATTGGCATCATTAATAAAATAACCTCTTTCTTTTTTCAATTTCGTTATACTAATTCATTCTTGATTCTATAATTATTTTATAAAAAAAACATTTATATTAGATTATCGCATTATATGATAATGCAGGAATAAATTATCAAATGATGTCGCGAGTTAAAAAGTTGATTAATACGTGGGAAGACGTGGCAAGAATGGAAAAAAAGCGAAAGTAAACTAAAAAGGAAAGGAAGGAAAAGGCTTTGAAAAAAAGAAAGATAGGTTGGCCTGGAAAAGAAGAATTATACCGCGAATTTTTCTCCACTCTATTATTACACGCTCGGCGTTCATTGGGTTCAGTCTAGTGCAAAGAGCTGTTACATATGATCAAAGCCGACGATGTACAGTTAGGAACATTCGATCCCACCTTCTCCCTCTTCAGTCCTTCCAGAGTTACCCTCCGTCGCGCCTCTGTCATCGTACGCGCGCGCTTCAGCCGCGCTATTTGCATATTACCGGCGTGTGGCGTGCCGGCAACAGGCTATCGAAATACCTTTCTATCTCTCTCTCTCTCTCCCCCTCTCTCTCTCTCTCTCTCTCTTTTACCCTCGCTAACACCATCCCACTCCCTTGGCCACCTTCCGACAACCAATCTCCTCCTACACCTCTATCTGGCTCGACAAAAAGTGAGAGAAAGAGAGAGGAAAAAGAAAAAGAAAAAGAGAGAAAAAAGAGAGAGAAAGAGAGAAAGAGAGAAAGAAATAACGTTCCGTGCAGTCGTACTAGCAAAAATTTCAATACGTTACGCCGTGCCGCACGGTCGTTCTGTTACTCTTCTGGCTATTCCGCAATTGTGTAATCGCGAAATTGCGTGGCCCGAAGTGCCCCGAAAATATGAGTCTCGCTCGGATGGAAGTAGCCTACCTAATTCGTGCTTGAGAAAAAGAGAGAGAAACGTTTCGTGGACTGACTTTTCGTTGGGTGAACGGATAAAGAAAAAAAAAAAAGAAAAAGAAGAAAGAATGAACAAAATGGGAAAAAAAAGAATTTCGATCGACCACTCACTTTCGTTTTATTATATTCAACGTTCTCGCGATCCATCTTGCGAAAGGGTAGAAAACTTTTTTTCAACTAATCTGGTTCATGTTTCGAATGACGATGGACGACGAGTTCATTGAACCAACAGAAAGAAAATATGGGAACTGTAAAGTATTGTACAATGAATTTCGTAGAAAAGAATTATAAGAGAAAAAGACAAATTAACGTGAACGTTTCATTATCTTTCCTCGAAAAGCGAATATGGCAAGAGTAACGTCGTTCGTCCGTTATTAAGATTTAATTGACGCTTAAAATTGTACAACGACTGCTGAACTTTTCCTTTGTCCTTTCATCTCTCACTCTTTCATTCTCTATTCTTCTGTTGCTAGGATATAAATAAAATTATTAACTTTTCGTTCTTTTCGATCAAATTATTTTATTAATTGGAACTCTATTAACGACGCGGTATGCGACTTACAAAAAATGAAGTGATCAAGATAGATATTCAATATATAATTTGCTATATCGAGAGATTATTTCGATTAAAGAAATAGAAGCGAATAAAAAATCTCTCGAGATCTTTTTAATGATAATTTTTCCATTCACCTTAACGTAGAAGTGCAGAAACCATAAAATATAAAACGGAGGAAAATCTAGAAGAAAAATTTCACTGTGAAATAATAGTTAGTGGGAAGATAATTAAAACACGGAGTAAGTGAAATTAATACAAGTAGGTACGTAGATACGTATATACGTACATACATACATACGTACATACGTACATATGTACGTACGTAGAGCAAAACCGTGTAAGTTTTCGCAAGCACACTTCGACTTTGGTCGACAAGTTATCCCGTCCCGTATCGATTAAAAACTTTAACTATCATTATAATCACATATTGCGAAGTTTGCCCTTGTTCTCCGTCTTCGTCTTGCTAGCTTTCTCTTTTTCTTTTTCTTTCTCTTTCTCACTCTTTCTTTCTCTCTTTCTCTCTCTCTCTCTCTCTCTCTCTCTCTTTCTCTCTTTTTCTACACTATCCGTACTTTTCGCTCATTTCTTTTTCTTTCTTTCGCTTCTATCAGCGAACTGAAGGTGAGCCGTGCTTCGTTCGTTGACGAGCCTTGTCCAAGCCGGCGTCGTCCACGTTGCCGCGAGGCAACGAAGGGGTGGCAGGAGGACGGACGTAGTAAAGTTTCCAAGTTAAAAATTGTTTAAATTGTCGGTTAACTGTTAGCCGGCGGGGCTAATGAAACGTGGAGCCCTGCAGACTATCAGTCCTTTCTCTTTACCTCTTCACCCTCGATTCTCCGTATAGTCCCATCACCATCACCATCGCCGCCGCCACCACCACCACTACTACTGCGCTCTTTGACCTCGCCAGTCGGTACGACCGCACGAACAGAAAGACGAAGAGCGAACAAGAAAAAGAAAAAGATATAAAGAGAGAGAAAGAGAGAAGAACTTCACAATCACCTTCCGCTTCCCGACGTACCACAGCGGTAGTTTCATCGTGCTTTACTTTTCCATCTTCATATAAAAGCGAAAGAGCGCGCGTTAGTCTCTTTTGAAGATAAAGATCCCCGGATAGCAATACGACCGCTTCGAGGATAATCGAAGCACGTCTCCATTCATCGATCCGTCGCCGAGTCATCCGAGTCTTCAAATTATCGATGATACGTGCTTCACTTTCTTTTTTCCACTCTCTCTCTCTCTCTCTCTCTCTCTCTCTCTCTCTCTCTCTCTCTCTCTCTCTCTTTATCTATCTATCTATCTACCTATCTTCTCTCTCGTCTTTTCTTTTCTTGAAAGATGTCTTTCGTCGAGATAAACTCGTCGCAAGGTGAACGATGTAAAAAAGAGGCAGTGTCTCGAAACCTCATCAAGTCTTCAGCCGTCATCCAATTTTACTTTATGCCTGCTTCTACAAATGAGATTGTGAATAAAATATTATTCGTTAAAAGATAGGTATATTCATTAGGCTAGGCAATGTAAAAAAAAACACATACACACACGAACGTGTTTGGCGTAGTATAGCTCCCTTTTCATTAGTAACACGCTACGAAGAAGTATCATGAGACGTTCTGACAGCTAGAAAATTGCAGAGGTACGCCAAGATGAAAACTCAAAGATCAGGTAAGTCCCACGTGGATCTCACGCAGACGCTTTCTCTTTCTCTCTCTCTCTCTCTCTCCTTCTCTCTTCTTCCTCTTCATCCTTCTCCCTCCTCCTTGTCTTCTGCATTTTTTGCACTATTTATATTATACTTTTCTATCTTCCTTCTTTTTTTATGCACTTGATGGTACTTAGTCAAGCGTAAAATAATCGACGATAACTTTACTCAACGTTCTTTTCTTTTCTGTATAATATTATCGATCTGATAAGAATTTTTATTAAATAAAAACAGGAAATAAGATAAATGAAACTTTCTAATGATACACGTTTTTATCGTCTTGGAAGAAAATTCCAAAAAGATTTCTAAGCTTATTTATCTCAAAAAGACAAGCGATAAAGCCTCAAATCCATGGCGAAGCAATCGTGAAACTTATAATCAAGGAACTTGTGAAAAGTTTTTAATTTATTCCTCGGCTTGGAATATTACATTGAGAGAACGTCCGTATCATTATTCTCGATTGTTTTCGGATTATCAGAATAAATCATCGTGTAATTACGACGCGAGCATACCCACGAACGTGGATTTCCTGTACAACATTTCCAAGCGATATACGAATATATACATTCATATATACACAGATAAACGTATGTATATTCGTGTTGAATGCAACACGTATACAAAGTACTCCGCATACTTCCGTCTTTGTACGAGTATAATACTTGAAGGGGAAATAATGGGTAACTACCGACTGAATTGAGTTCACGGTAAATCTGCGAGGGCTGAGGATCGGTGAACCCGTCTCGAATACGAACGAAAGAAATAGGGAAATATGCAGGATATACATGGGAATGCCTCTCCTTGCACGAACGAGGCGCTTTCGGAAATCGAGTCACGGATATCGCGTCGGAGGAATTGGAGCATCTCCCTCTGTTTCTCTTTCTCTCTTTCTCTTTCTAGGCATCCTGAAATCCTGGATTCTTGGATAATCCTACCGAGCTTCGATCCCGGTGCGATGTTAAACGACGTCGAAGGGAGAAATGAGAGAAACGAAAAAAGCGAAAACGAGCACTAAACGGAGAAAAAGATGGGGTGGGAATGAATGAAGAAGGACAGCGATATACGAAAGGGAGAAGGAAAGAAATAGAAATTCGTCGCTCTAAATTACAACGACGACAACGATGACGACGACAACGACGACGATGAAACGCGGAAGGGACACTGTTCGCTTATTGTTGTCCAACGCTATCCCCCTCAGTGCGATATAAAGTAAAAGTTCGATGAAAAATGGAAGAATGTCGAGCTCGTGCGATCAAAAGAGAAAGAGAGAGAGAGAGAGAGAGAGAGAGAGAAAGAGAGAAAGGAAGTCTTCTTCTCTAGATTTTAATAAAGCGCGGATGGCATCGAGGGTAGTACGTGTAAAAGTTATAAAAAAGTTCTGAGATTATTCCGAGGACAATCGGAATGGAGAAAAGTATTTTTCGAAAGTATCGTCATGCGATCTTTTCGTGTAATATAGACCTCGTCTGCCTGAACTTCGTCGTCGTACTACTAACGAATAAATTCAGCTTTTGCTGAAAATCGTATGTAAACGTGTGTGCATACGCGTACGGAAACGAACACAAATACCCCGTATCTGCAATCTCGTATCCGCGGTATCGACCATTTATATACGAAAGCTCGACAAAAAGCTCTATCACGAGGGAATACAAAACGCGCAACCACGGTAGCATGTATAATACGTCGCGACAGCTTCGTCGATCGTTGTCGAATGGACAGTATACCAACCAACCGATAGTTGAAAAATTACATTTCCATTCGTTGCTTTTACCGTCGAGTCCATCGTAGAAATTCACGAGGATTATTTTACATAGCAACGACCTTCGTCGTTTCGCGATCTCGATAATTCTCTCGCTTACCGATCTTTAACGTACATACAACGCATTCGCTTAATTACGATTTCCGCACCGTACCCGAGATAATTTTGTAGAATTAACAAACCGTTTTGCAACCTTTCCACCAGGTCGGATTCTCGCAATTACTGAGAATCATTAATTTAAGATCTCTAAATTTTAATGCGCACCACATGTTATGCTTCCCTCCCTCGTTTATAAATCATCGGTGAACCCGGGAGTTTTTAACCCTCTCTCTCTCTCTCTCTCTCTCTCTTTCTCTCTCTCTCTCTCTCTCTCTTTCTCTTTCTCTTTCTCTTTCTGCATATTTCGTAACGTTGAAAAGAGCGAGAATGGTGGATAGTGAAAAGAAGTAAGAGAGGAAGATCGCTAAGGGAGCGAACAGCAATGGGCGTATCATAAAACATGACCCTAAAATTAACCGATTCCTTAATTACCCTTTCCATTTTTCGAGCTCAAATGCCTCTCCTTCTCAACCCTCTCTCTTCTACGATAATTATTTTATTTTCTAACCGGAAGCAATCTGCTCCTCGTTAACCCTTTTCCTACTACTACGAGACATAACTTTTTTTTCTTCTTCGCAACGTCCCTTTATCCAGTCGTTCGTCGAAAATATTCCAGCCACTAACAGTCGCCATCGATGTAGCACAGAACGCACGATAAATATACTTCGCCAATTAGTAGCAACGACATCGACGCTCGATCGAAAGTTTCGATGGTGCCGGCTGCTGAAAAGGCGTCGAGAGAATTAGTCGCGTTAATTTCATAAATGGAAAAGCTTGTACGATTGTCGTAATTTTCCATTTACTTTAATATCCTCATTGATTCAACGTATGAAACAAATCGATCACGATTTCTATCTCTTCGGTTTAAAACAAATTTGTTCGTCGCGTCAATATTATCTATCAGACTATATGGAACAAATGTCCGATCATTATACTTTTTGTAATTCTTTAAAGGATCCCAGTAATCATGGCAATGCATCAACCGTTTTATATAGGTATATAAAAAGAAAATTACAACTTATATTGATCTCTCACGAGACTCGTCGAGCAGGTCGATTCATCAGAGAAAAGCCAAGTGGTTGAAGGATAGAGGTAGAAGAGGGGTTGTGACGACAGGAGGCAAAGGGGTGGATATTGTCACGGATATTACCCGTGCGGTGGAAACACGTCGTCTCTCGGTGGTCACGATCGTTGAAGTGTTTAGTCTAGTGTCCCGGACTGTTGTGACAATCCATCCGCGCGTAAGCACAAAGACAGACGAGCACGCGTGTTAGCTCGCGCACATGCCTATTCCATCAATGTAGAGCGAATCGACGGACACGTACCACCAGGGACGAAGGGTTTCGTGCTACGGAAGCGGTTAAAATGGGAGGGGAGACTGCTTCGGAGGCATCGTCGAGAGAGTTGAGAGAGAGAGAGAGAGGGAGAGAGCGAATGAGAGACAGAGAGAAAAGGGAGAGAGAGAGAGACAAAGAGAGTGGGGGAGAGAGACTACGTACGTGTTCGGGATTACGGCGATCAATGCGGTAAGCCTTGTTTGTTTTGCGCTGGACCCATCTACACAGATACACACGAATAAGTCCGTCCTAAACATATACGTATGGTGTAAACGTAAATCCATGGCAGAGTCGTACGTGAACGGAACGAGTCTTTCCGTACTTTTCATTCATCGCCTTGAACTCGAATCGTTTCGAAGCCGGATCTAAAGGTCGTCTATTGAATCTTTTTTTCTTCTCTAGTAGTTGAAGTCTAACAAAACGAGTTTAGTCCTATTAGAGAGTGTCCTACGATTTCTTCGAAACAATCGCTTACCGTAACGAGAAAGAGGGAGGAAGGGAAAGAGAAAGAGAGAAAGAGAGAGAGAGAGAGAGAGAGAGAGAGAGAGAGAATGACGTGCTACTAATCGATATACCAAGAGGGTGACTGTGAAAGAGGAGTAAAGCTTTTAACCAAATTTGTTCCAATGACATCATTTTAACTTCCTTATTTCCATAAGTCCCCTCACAGAATAATTATTATCCCATATTAACTTTTTTACTTGTAGAAAAATGTGAAAATAAATCGTAAAAGAAATCAGTAATCAATCACCAGGTCTCAACTTCTTTAAAAAGTGATATTAAATTTTTCTCAAACCTTCGTATCGACGATGATACACACACTAATTTTTCCCTCATCCCTTATAAACTCATCAACGTTGCCGCTGCGGTTACGTTACATCGATGCACGACCTTTAATTTTCGTTATATTGTTGATTTTTATAGGGAAACTTGGACGATAGGAGTTTGTAAGAGAGGTTAACGATAGGCGTGGTGCGGCAAGAAGGTGCAGAAAGAAAGTTGGATGAAAAAATAGTAAAAGAAAAAACGAGAAGAAAAAGAGAGAGAAAGAGAGAGAGAAAGAGAGAGGGAAGGAACAAGATGAAAGAAGAGCAAGATGAGCTCCTCAAAAGCAGCGGCAACGTTTACGGGAAATTGCACTTTGTAAAGAAAAGCGAACCCTCGAGATCTCTAATCCTCCTCGTCTTGTGTGTCTAAGAGCTATTCCTCCTCTCTGTTGACAAAACGATACAAACGTTAGTGGTGTGTTCACATACGCGTAACCGGTATAAAAGAATCGACGCCATTCTTATCGGCACACAATCAGCGACCTGTAACTTGGACACGTACATACATTCGCCTCGAGATGCGTAGATAGTCGTTGGAGTTAGAGTTCATTGAGCTTTTTTCTGAAGCTGCTGATACATTGGGAGATCGAAGAGTTCAGTTTACGGTTTACAAAGAGTTCCCATAAGCATAAAGATAGCTCGTTCATCCGCGAGGCAAGTCCCCATTGAGGTCTTGTGAACGCGTGTACGCGTATGTGTATCAGAGAATACGTATTGGACTGATGTCCAGCAAGGGATAAGAGAAAGAAAAAGAAAGAAACAGTTGACTCGAGCTAGATATCTAGAAAAATGAAGCACCACCCTTTTCCCGTAAAGTGAGAGAGAGAGAGAGAGAGAGAGAGAGAGAGAGAGAGAGAGAGAGAAACTAGACCCTCCCGTTTCGCTTTACCGTTTGGAAAAAGGAACGCGAGGTTAAATCATGAGGGCGACCAATGGGCTGGAAGGAAGAAAGAGAGCAAGAGGGTGGTACAGAAAGGGCACCCCTTTCCATCCTTCTTTCTCCAGCTTCTTACGAAGAAGCAGTAAGAAAGAGAGAGAGAGAGAGAGAAAGATCGCAGAGGTTCTCTCTTTCCATCGTCTCAAACCACTCGACCCTACTTATTTCAATAGCTTTCTCTTGGCTCGTTTGAATAAACTACGTCTACTGCTCTCACACACTTGCTTTCGCGTGCTGCCTACTTGTGCAGCCGCTTATAAAATTCGCACGCGCTTGAAGGCGCGAATGCATTCCGCGTGGCTTACTCGTTTGTCCGCTCGTTATTTCTTCGAAATGATTCTTAATCATGGTATGAATCTCTGTCATGTGTTAATATTTCTTATAAAATTATACATAACTTTATATATATATATATATATATATATATATATATATGGCTGTGTGTGTGTGTGTGTAAGAAAGTACTTTCTCATCATTTTTGTTATTAAAACCGAACATTTTTGGTTTCGGCGATATCGTCAAAAAGGCGTAGCAGTTTCGGTGAATCGAATCATAAAGCGTATATCGCACGCAATTAATTTTGTATTGTATGCTCGCCAAGATGACAGGCAGCAAAAGTTTTTTACGAGATAGGTCGCTCGCATTCGTGGCAAGGACCGTATGGAAAATATTAGAGCCAATGGGAACTGGGCCGCAAAATTTTTCGCGTCTGTCGCTGAAGTATTTATGGCGGTGCATGAACACCACTTCAGATCCTTCTATTCCCTTCGAAGGTACCCCTATTTCTTTTCACGCATTTTTATCCTGTTCGTATTCGACCAGAAAAAGGTAGAAAAAAGAATTGGAAGAACCGTGTAGGAGAGAGAGATAACGTACAGAAAAGAAGAGGGATAAAAAAAATAAGGGAAAAGGAAAGAAAAATAAGGGGAATGAGTTAGAGGGTTAATTCGCGGTTTTCTTATCATCACAAGAGACAAAACGTAAAAACTGTACACGAGGTGTACCATTCTTCCGTTCAACTTTTTCTTATTCGTTTCTTATATTTTTCGAAGCTCGGGTTAGTAGCGTTGGCATTCACGCCTAATCTTTATCCGATATCTCGATCCACGTTTGCTGTTGGTCGATGGAACGCATGATGAAGCGCATGGTTCTCCACAATGTTTGCTGAAGAGAAAGAGAGAGCGGGAGAGAAGGAACAAAAATAAATGAAAAGGTAGATTTCATCCCCGATGAGTTGTCTGTTATATCATTACAGAGAACATATCATTAATGAAAAAGTGTCGTAAAACGATCAAGGAAATGTTATCATTTAGAAAGATTAATCAGTTTGCACAAAAGAGAGAAGAAAAGAGAGAGAATGACATCTACTTTATACACGGTATTATAAACTAAGAAATTATTGGAAGAATCTGATACTTGATGAGAGAAAGTAAGAAAAAAGGAAATGAAGTTTCAATCAATGAAGAGCAGAAAAATGAAGTTGGGAATAAGAAGTCGAATAACTGGAAGCAAAAAGTATGAATTTGGTCCTATAGAGCCGTATAATGCGAGAATGTCAATGGCGGGGGACGGAGGTAAAAGAGGAACGGGAGAGAGAGAGAGAGGAAAAGAGAAGGACAGAAAGAGATGGAGAATATTGTAAAGGGAAAGCATAGAGAGCTCGGCAACCATCTCTCAAACTTACGAAGCCGAGTATCCGGTGGATATTTTGCTGGATGTTTTCATATACACTCGTGGCACCAAGGGGGAAGGAGAGGCAGCACTCCGTTACTGTAAAACAGAGCATTATTATCCTTCTACTCCATTACCCAGGACACTACGGAGGCCGGGAAGCCGGCTGGAAGAGAGAGGATGCTATGGCAAAAACCAAAAACCCGGGCAACTACGGGCAAGGGCCATTGACTCCAACACTACCGCCTTTCAACCCCCGACGTGATTTATCTCTGGATTCTTGGTTTTCGACTTCCATCTCTCGTCCGAATGCCTCGATATTGAAGTACTTTCCTACTGGCCGGAGAGATATCCCTTTCTTGACTTATACACTCATCGTTAGATCTTTATTTTTACTTAACTTTTATCACCTTTTCGTTATTTTTTTTTCTCTCTTATTAAACACTTATTCATTATCGCTAGAATAAAATATCTTTCAGATATTTCGAAATATTTCATCATTCTCAATCGTTGATATTATATTTAAGAATTTCGAGATCGATGTCCGGTGATTTTCTTTTATGCGCGAACGTAAACGCTCGAAACAGGACTACTTTATTCTCGAAATTCGATATCGATGTTGGCATGCGAACGGTTCTCCCTCTTAACTTAAACGTACTCGATTCACCGCGCCCCTCTTTCATCATTATCTCGGTTATGGAGAATCATACGCCGGGCTGAGAACATACTTTTATCGAAATGCGAATATCCGGGCATGAATTTTGCGATACTACGTTCTTATTGGATCAAAATCGAAAGCCGCAAGGGGTGCTGGAACATATCCGCTAATAATTTACGATAGCTTTATAAAACGTTTGGAAAAGCTGAAGAAAGGAAGAAAAAACAAAGAAAAAAAACAAAGAAAGAAAGAAAGAAAGAAAAAAAGAAAAATAGTCATCTCTACAAACAAGTTATGCAATTGTAATGTGCGAGGCCTTTTGTATATCACAAACGATTATAATGACATTAAAAGTAGACTGATTAAGAAAAACTTAATTACATGCTTTCGACGAGAGTTCCTCTAAATGCTTCAAAAGGTTAATAACTTCAGTAAGTGGCTTGGTTCACCTCATACTACAATTCCTCGTACCCTCCCTCTCTCACACTCTCTCTCTCTCTCTCTCTCTCTCTCTCTTCCTCGTTCTTCAATCCCTAGTACAGGTTACCGCACCACGCGAAGTGACGTTCATGTTCGCGCAAGGTTTCTTGCGACATACGATGAATAAGGCTGCTTTGAAATATCTCCAAAAATACAATACAATATCGGTCTACCTAGTCGTTTCCAGAGAATCCCTTACTCAGAATCTAAACATATTTAAACGAAGCCAAGAAAGAAATATAGGAATGCTATTTTCCTGTAGCCTACGAACTGTGCATGAGGTGCTAGTCGGAAGAGAAGTATGAAGAAGAGGGGAAGCCGACTACACGGCCACTTTTTTATATACTCGTTCGTGAAGGTTATGAACATGGCACGGAGGCATATGAATAAAGTGGCTAACTTTTTGCCACGTATATCACCCTAGTAATGTTCATGCTGCTTTAAAGCATTATATAGTACGTTTTGAGTCGATGCAGCAACGGGCTCTTTGCAACAGCCCCAGTTATGCTTCCTTTTTTGCTCTGCACTATAAAAATGTTTAAATAATGTTTCAATAATTAGAAAAAGAATCCTTTTATAAAGAAATCGATAAATCATCAATTGAATTTCGATCTCTTCGAGGGAATCTATTCGCGATTATCTTTGAGAAATTGATATAAAGATTTTTAGTGAATGTCTTTGGAAAAATGGATATTCTTACGATACGGATCACAGCCACAATTGACTTATTCTGCCAAGAGAGGCGTACCATCCGAGTATTCCGATAAAATTTTATTAGAGACCGTTGCGTTAGTATGGACACGATGCCAAAATCTCCACCCCTTCACCTGACGATATCTACTATCAAAATTGAACAATTTATATTAGCTCGTTTAACATAGTGAAAATCGTGTACAAAAAAATTGTACACGAAATTATTTGTGAAAATTATTTATATCTGTAAATAAAATCGTCATAATTATATGATTAAATTAAAGGATTAAATTTTAATATTAATAATAAAAAAAATGCTATTATCGTTAAATGTAAAATTCGTGAAAATTGTTCAACTTGATAATTTGTGCACAACTGATTTAACGAGAAAGAAAATGAAAAGGCATAGATAAGATGATTTTTTTTTCCCCAGTGAAACGCAGAGGTATGAAAGAGGCCGCATTTGTATCATATCCGCCGGTGATGTAATTCTGCCTCTACTCGAACGATCCGATTCGACGCGCAATTAATCGGACTGTGATTCCCCGTATCCACGAGCAAGCACCCTCTCTTTATTCCCTCGCATCGGTGAATTTCGCGAGTTTCAACTTGCTGGTCTCTTTCTCTTCTCTTCTCTTCTCTTCTCTTCTCTTCTCTTCTCTTCTCGAAACTCATCCCTTCGGCCCCGGTAGCCCGTTCTCTCAAATCCATGCCGATATCCGTCGTCGTTGTCGTCGTCAGCCTGAATCTTTCGCATTACGTCTTTATGCGATGCTTCAAACCGTAGCTGAAGCTTTTTTTTATTCTCGAAGCCTAATCAAGAAGAGTAAACCCTGAGTGACGAGAGCGAGTAGTAGAGAGAAACGGTAGAACGAAGAGGGTGAGATAGACGGTGGAGGGTGTTACTGGGGTGAGTTAGAAACGAATCGATGCATTACCCAGAACAGTCGTTGACTCGGAACGAGGAGGGATTCGAAGGGATGAAGGAGAAGGGATAGACGGATGTATAGCAAAAGGAAGTATCAGAGTGAAAAGAAAGAGCGAAAGTGCATGTGTATGTATAGTGTGAGGACGCGTATGCGTAACGGTGTGCACTAGATGTAGAAGCAAGTGAAGCTGGAATGAGGTAGAGAAACCGATGTCTGAGAGGACCACGAGGACGAACGAGAAAAAGAGACGAAGAAAAATAGCAGAGTAGACTGTGGTGATGGTGATAGTGATGGTGGCGTTGGTGATGGTAGTAGTAGTAGTAACAGTGGTGGTAGTGGTATTGGTAGTGTACCGTAGGGTAGTTAGCCAATCGCGCTCTAGAGCTACACCGGATGAATATCAATGAGGGAAAAGCCACCCATCGCTGCGTTTTACAATTTTCTTCGCTCCACGTTGCTACTGCTCGCGTCTGTCTGCGTGTATATTGTATGAGTAGGTATTACGTTCGTGTGTCTCATCGTCGTCGTCGTCGTCGTCGTCGTCGTCGTCGTCGTCGTTGTCGTCGCGCATATCTCTAAAACAGAGAAAGTCGTCAGTGGGCGACCGTTTGTTTACCGAGGGCTTGATTGAAAACGCGATTCTTCGATATACAATTCATTTAGTCTCCTCGTCCTAACTTAAAAACAAAACTGAATGAACCTACGAATTCGTGCAGAGAGTAGGTTTCACGAATTCCTCGTAATAGAAAAGTAGCTACCCTTTAAACAGAATTTCTCTCTCCTTCTCTTTCTCTTTTTCTCTTTCATCTCTCATTTAACTATATATCGCAAGTTCACAGAAAGTTCGTCAAACCGAAACGTTGGACGAATCATTTTACCTTGAAGAATTCTCGGATTTCAACGATATTGAGTACAGCGGAATGCAGTGCGATCTTTCTCTGACATGACGATCTCGTGAACTATATTCCGAATAACGTTTCCTTACGTTTTGTTTCTTTATTTTTCTATCGCTCTCTCTTTCTCTCTCTCTCTCTCTCTCTCTCTCTCTCTCTCTCTGCCACTCTCTTTTGTTTGTTCCTTCTTTATTTTATCTCACACCGAATGCGCTTTATGTTTCTAATGACATCTCCGATTACGATACTTGCCCGTCCGACCGGGCTTTGTTCTTCCGACAAAATGATTTCATTCGAATAGAATGTCACGTAGCGTGAATAGAATTTTACGTAGCGTGAATCAGGCTCAACGTCACGGGCAAAATAAAATCGAATGAACGAGCCGAATGAGTCTTCGTTATGGCTGACTTTTTTATTTCATTAAAATTCGTTTAATGAAAGTGCTGCCGTTATGCGAGAACGATCGTACGAACGAACGAACGAACGAACGTACGAACGAACGAAATGCCGAGGCTAATAGGTGCTGCAAGCGTCGTTACGATGTTTAAAAAAAGAAGGGTAGGTAAAAAAAAGTCTGTGGAAAAATACAAACGGTCTATGTGCAAAACATCGACGATAACCGGAGTACGTGCTTCGCTATCCAACGCGATCTTAAGCCAGTAGTTTCGTAATGCTTTTTCCTAGTATTCGATACGACGACCGTACGAGGAGAGTTCGAGGAGAACGTTTTCCACTTTGAATCCAACTTTAATTTCCGTCGCGTGATCAATATTAAGCTTTCTTCGGCGATGTTCGTTACGTATATACCAATGGCTTTGTGTCTGTTAGCTGTTCAACAAAACCTGGATGCAGTTTAGAATGAATTACTCAACTCGATTTTTCATCCATTTTAATTTTCTTTCTGCTTGTACATGTGCATATGATATTACATGTAAATTTTCATTGTTACGATATTCATGCACGTTCAGACATAAATACAATATATAAATATTCTAATTTGCAAATGCACATTACCTAATTGATTAAAACCAATATTTTTTACTTTTTTTTTCAAATTAAGAAAAAAAATTTATTTCACGAATAAAAAATTCAAATCAATGTTTAAGAAATTCCTTAATGATTCGATAAACGGAAGAAATGGTAGATAATAAATACTACGCGCGTAAACGAGAGCTTCATCGATAAAATTTATTAAGCGAAAATAAGCCAGCGTTATTTAGAAAAGGAATGCCGATGTCGTCTTTTGACTTTTAGAAACGGCTCGGTACTATCATTATGTGCACTTAAGAGCTAAATCTGTGCCGCATTAAATGAATTTACGCTGCAGTCGAGTCCTTGCAATTACGTGTATACTACAGGATTACAAGAGCGTCACTTGCACGCCTTAAGCGAAGTAATACCCGTACGTACATTATTCCTTGCTCTCTTTTTCAATGGTGTGTTGTATCTTATCCATTTATGACGTGAAATTAGTTTTTAATATCTATACGTTAGAAATTCAAATTGACTTTATCTTCATTTGATTTCACACATACACACATACACACACATGCCCCCGCACACATACAAGTGATGTTTAAAATAGTAAATTTCTTAAAAAAGAAAAAAGAAAAAAGAAAAAAAAAGAGGAAGACAATTTCTCTTGCTAAGATTTCTTATCTGCCTAATATGTCCGTTTTACGATAACGTACGTAGTTGGATAGACCGCAAAGAAAACGGAAAATTGAGCCACGTCGTTTTTCTCGAGCGAAAGTACGACGGGCTCGAAGTCGAAGGGAAGAGAAGGTTGTTCACGAAAGCAGTCTTAAAAAAAAACGAGATTATATCGATCTGTATCGTTGCTCCGAAGATAAAAGGGCCCTGCAGCTAGTACCAAGGATTTAGAGAAAAGCATGGCAGCCTCTCAAGAAGACGAATCGACCTTCGAAAAGCAGCCTTTCGATTCTTCCTCAATTCTTTTCTTCTTTTTCTTCTTCTTCGCTATTATCTTTCTCAGCGATCTGTCAATCGACACAAACGATTTCTTTGAATCCAGCTAGTGATTTATCTCTTATGGTCTCGAACAAAACTAATTACACGATCATAAATTCTTTTTGAATAAGAAACAATGTTGGTTTATTAACATTCCTATTTTTGTTCGTATTTTATTTCTCGACGGGAATAAATTAATGAAAAATAATAAAAAAATAATAAATAATAATGTTGAATGAAAAAAGTTTTCTTTCTTTTTTTTCTATTTTATTTCCATCTTCTTCGTAATTGGCAAGGAGTTAGCTTAAAAAGGTTTAAACACGTTTCGAAACATTGTCATAGCAATGAATAGATTGAAATAAAGAAAGCTCGTTCTTCCTTGGGATAAAGAAAACTATCTAGCGTCACAATGAAATAAGACGCGTCGTGAGTGCAGCTTTATTCAGAGTGATCCCTTCTTAGAAAGCTTATCTCTACATTTACCGAGCGTATGCGAATACGCGCTAGGATATTCCTTGCAGAGAATACCTTTTTCTTCGTTGCATAAATATATACGTGCACACATATATACATACGTATGCGTTCAAGTGAATGTGTTTGTGTGTGCGCATATATGTATACTACTTGTGGAACTAAATCAAAGAATCTCACGGATTTACCGACGTGCAATCCCGGGTTAGCCGCGAATGCACACGATCCTCTGCGTAACCTTCAACGAAATATTTCTTGGTGGCGTGCTACAGAGAGAATAGAGAAGCTTGTACTTCTTTCCCAAAGACGAAGAACACTTTTCGTGAAACACACTTCTCCCTTGAGACATTACCGATCATCATTCGACCTCTTTTCTTCTTACCCTCGTAACTCTCGCAAACATCCCTCGTTATCGTTCGTTATCTTGGTCAACCAATCTTACCACGAAAAACAGAAACTATAGACCAGCATAGTCGAGGAAGATTACTTTAAAGATATAAAATGTAATCTATAAAGTTGAGAGTACTCATATTTTCGATTTATCTATATTATTAGATGTTAAACGAGGAAGAGAAGAAAAACGAAGTATGATACATTATCTTATAGCTTATATTATATAGAAAATGTGTATGTGTGTGTGTGTGTGTGTATGTGTATGTATAACGTAATAAGTTGCACGAACAAAATGACTATTTCTACGAAGAATAGCGTGAAAATAATAAGTGACTTCCGATACTTGAAGAGTTATCTTCGATAAGTTTCTTGCTTTTTCATGCGTCGCAAAACAACACATTGATGTCCCTTTCCATTTCGCCATCATTCGTTGAAGTTGTAGTAAGAGAGAGAGAGAGAGAGAGAGAGAGAGAGAGAGAGAGAGAGAGAGAGAGAGAGAGAAAGAGAGAAGAAACAGAAAGAGAGGGAGAGAGAGAAAAAGGGAGATAGAGATAGAGAAGAAACTTCCTTCTTCGTGAAAGGTCCACAACATGAGATCTCTTCTGGCTTCCTCGCTCGTTTGTTATCGTTCGTTACATCGTGTTATCGAGCGCTATCGTTCAGAGAGCTTTCGTTCCAGCATCTCTCTCGTCGATTTCATCGATCAAACCCAGCCGTCGCTCGTATCCGTCCATCTTCTACCAGGCTCGTTCACTGTCGCGACGAAACAGTAAGGACGATAAAGCTCCGTGAACACAACGACGAAAATGACGACGACGACGACGAAGACGGCGGGGAAGAGGGACGATAATGAAATTTGATAAAGTTATGCCGCGAGGCTTTGTCGTTGTCGTCCTCATAAAGAAATATACAAGATGGAAAAGGAAGAGAGAGAGAGAGTGAGATAGAAAGAGAGAAAGAGAAAAAGAGAGAGAGAGAGAGAGAGAGAGAGAGAGAGAAGGAAGATGAAAATGTAGAGACAAGGACAGCGTGTAACGCAAGTAAGAGAGTGAGTGAGAAAGAGAGAGAAAGAGAGAGAGAGGTTTACGCTTCACGCTCTTCGCGTCTTAGTACGTTGCAAGTCTCCCGACGAAGCTTTATACGATTCTCGCTGGCTGCTTCTCTCATTCTCGCTTTTATAGTCGCCGTTGTCGCGTCCTTCTTCTTCGTCGTAGGCGCGCGACGAAGCGAACGCCATAAGCATGGAACCGTCTACTGTGCATGAATGAAGTTGTGTAACATTGAGACGCGAAGTCCTCGTGAGTTAAACGCTTTGCAACGACAACTACGATGACTACCATGATATAATACAATTCAGCAGAAGCGTGTGAAAAATGAGGACGCGTTGAGTAATAGTTGCTCGAGAAAGTATAAAAAGTGAGAGGGAGATATGACAAGATAACGATTCGTACAAACAATTCTCTCTTCCTCTTTTAGGATGCACATCCGGTTGGCAAGATGGCCGACTGTCTACTTCCGCCGTTGATTTTTGTCTCTCGTTTCTTGCCTCGTCATGTCGCCCTTACTCTCACAAAGATCATCTCGCTCTTTTGACCTTTCACCGTGTCTTTTTTTTTTTTTCCTTTTCTTTTTCTCAATTCCACCCCCGTGGACTCTCGCGCTCGTTGAGAGAAGTCACAAGAACGAATGCTTTTCGGATATAATGACAGCGTAAAAAAAAAAAAAAAGAAAAGTAAGCGATCTCCAATCCTTTCACATACAAAAGAAGGGACGAACTGTACTAATTTATTAGGATAAAAGGGGGAAAAGAAGAAAAAAGAAAACAAAGTCTCTGTGCACGACCCTCGTTTTTTCTCTTGCTTTCTCTTTTTTCTTTTCTTTTTTTTTTCTTTTTTCTTTTCTTTTCTTTTTCTGCCAATTAGAATATCGAGACGATAAGTGGACGAGAGTTTTTGGCAGACGACTAGAAGATCATGTCGTCTCTGCTGCTTTGTCGGCGTATGTATGATAAAGTTTTTGCTTAAAAAGTCCCTGCCCGTTTAAGATATTCCAGTCTGGTATAGCTAGGGTTGGCTAAAGCACCGTGGATAGAAGGAGTGAGGGAAGTAGACGGTCGGGCCACTCTCCTGATATCCCTTGGGATGAGACGCTACGTTTCGCCGTACAGCAGCCCTCATTCTTATCTCGTCTTTGCCCGGTACACGCTTCGAAAAAGACTTCCTACGATAGCTATTCTTTCGTCCATAACTATAATCTTTTCAAAAATTCTATTTCCATCTAGTTCGAAACAACGATTATTTTATATTATATAAAACAGTTAAGCATATCGTATCGTAATTATTTGAAACGGCAAAAATTTCTTTCAGAATGAAAACGTTTAATCTGTAATGCAAGAAAATGTCTCACCTTTAAGGAAAAACGTTACAACAAACGTAGCTCCATGTCGTGCACCTCCAATATTTGATATAATCTATATGTTTTGTCGTCGGGAAGCGTTACGATCGTTTTGGAACGCTAGGGCCAAGATAAAGAGGTTGAAGAGAGAGGGTAGAGCTAGTGGCCAGGAGCAGAGACCGGGAATTGTAATCGCGAAGGTGTACTTCGAGGTAGAACCTCCTCTTTGCCAAGCGGTAGCTCTCATACGGCGACACCGTATCTCGAAGTTCAATGTTTGCTCAGCTTGATTCATACCCCTTGGCCCACCCTTGCATTGCCGTTTCGCTTCTCTTCCCTTCTCACTCTCTCTCTCTCTCTTTCTCTCTCTATGCGACCCCCTGCTGAATGTATCTGCCTACTTCTTTGTTCTCTCTCTGTCTGTCCCTTTTTCTCTCTCTCTCTCTCTCTCTCTCTCTCTCTCTTATCGTGTATCCTATACCATCTTCTCTTTTCCTCTCACTTCATTTCTCTTCTTCCTAGAATACACATACACAAGCAGGCGACCAAGTATGTACATATAAATGCACAAAAATACGTGGACTATCTCATATACTCACGCATATGTGCGTACCTGTTCGCTATCCAATGCGCAAGGTCCTGAGCTTCCGAGTTCCATGTTTCTATGAAGTTTACTCAAGGGACCCTCACTGGATTGCCAAGTACAATATTCGCATAACGTTAAGTTCGAAATGGTGCCTCGTGTTGAACAAAAACGAGAGAGAAAGATAGAGAGAGAGAGAGAGAGAGAGAGAAGCCTTAAATGTGGCCCTAGTAGCGCAGCGTTTCCCTCGAAAGCCAATTAAACCTCTTTCTCTTGGACCCTTTTGTTTTCGAACGACCTATCCTGCGTACGACGTATGTTGTCTATCTTCCTCCTTCCTACTATGATATATCCGTGTGAGTTGAAGTGCCACTATATTTATACTTTGGCGCGTTTGCTTGATGGCGAAAAAAGAAACGTGAAAAGATCACGGCATTGGAAAGCACGTTTAATGGACGAATGATCTCTTTGACCGATTGAGAAGAAAAATTTGAGGTACAAACTACAGCACTTTCATTGCGTTTAGGGATTCTTGAAGAACGAGGGAGAAGAGAGAATAGATGACGGATCATGAATGAACAAGTGGAGAGGGTTTGGAAAGAAGAGGGATGATGAAAGAAAGAGAGAGAGAGAGAGAGAGAGAGAAAGAGAGAGAGAACGAGAAAGCAATCGCGAGCTTAATTCAACAAAATTAAGGAACGCCAATTATAAGTTGACAATTTGTCGAGAAGTCAAGGCCAACACGAAGGGGGAGTGAATAAAGACAAAAGGACGTTTGCCTTCCAATCGTTTGTACTTTCTCTTTCTCATTCTATCCAAACGAACTTCCCCAGTTTCTAACAATAAGATCGATTCGATCGTTTACCACGCTTACCCGGTCCTTCTCTTCGAGTCATCTTCCGTCGACTAATAATTATGAATTGGTTGACTTCTATTATAAGTCCTTCGATCTCGATGAACGCTTCAATTCTGCGATCAAAGAAGGGAACGCGTCTCCTTAATTATTCATTCTTTCGATTTCACGATGGAAACGAATTAATTAATCCATTTCTTTTTTGTCCGGTCTATCGATTTATTTAACTTTTTTCTATTTTCCTTTTTTTCTTTTTTTCTTTTCTTTTTTTGCTGTTTCCAGCGATTAGTGACATGCGATAGATATTTACGAGGAAGAGAAAGAGACAGCAAAGAAGGTCCAGCGTAAGAAGTTACGTAGTGGATAATAAGAAAATTTGAGGACAGGCCACGGTATCATTTGTCATTGTCAGTCTGACCTAGGAATGGTGCAGAACAGCGTACAGCGTCGCTCTCTTTCTATGCTTTTAACAATATTGTACATCACGTGGCCAGCATCGTTCCTCTTCTTTCTCTTCACCCTTTGTTCATTCTCTTCTTTAACATCACATTCGTTCGCTCGCTAGACAATATATCTTCATATAGTAAGGAAAGCACAGTCATCAACGACTCGGCATTTTCACCACAAATTCATTCGGAACTTCATGAGGTTTGTTCAAATTTCTAATCTTTCGAACGAAATCTAAATTAACATTTTAAGAAGCGTATTCCGTAAGAATGATTCATAGATTTTTTGACAAGAGGAACTACAAAAGTATTTGTGTATTCTCTTTCTTATTTCAGGTAAGATCGGCGATTCGTGGAAGATGAACCACATCTACAAACACGATTCGTACCCGCAACAACGCGTGGAGTTGTCCATCCTAATTCGCAGTAAGTTTTATCGAAGATCTATTGCATTTAATCGACGATATATAACTTCCTATCACGTTATATTTCATGTGTAAGTTTAAACAACGTTTATGCCGAGAAAAGTAGTGTCAAGTCGCATTAAAAAAAAAAAAAAAAAAAAAAAAAAGAAAGAAAAAAGCGTTTCAAGCTGCTGAAAGTGTTTTATTATACTAATAGAACGGTTTAGAAATTTTATACCATATACCTCTGGTCGAGCAAAAATAAAGAGTTAAATGAGAGATGCGTTTCTAACTTTTAAACTAGATGAAACTTTATTTGGATCTGACTGGATATTACAACTGTAATTTTAATCCAATTTACGAGGCATAACAGTAGAGCCGAGCGTAGAGTCCGTATCAAGTTCTTCGTAATAACAAGTTATGAATATGATCTTCCAGGATCTTTTTGGACCGCGGTGGCTTCTTGTTTTTTATAACTTTTACTAAAACTTCGATATGAGCTAGCTGAATATTCATGAACTCAGGCTTTATTACGCGAATAGCATTATCGTTCTTCTCTCGGGAGTGCAGCATAAGGACTTAAATCACACAGCCGTTTGTATATATTGCTTAACTTAGGTTTATAACGACGTTAATTATACTTCCCAATACGATTTGCATAATAGCTATATGCAACTGTATCTTTAGTCGATGTCTTTCATCTACGCATAAAGAAAAGAAAAGGAGATATATAAAAGAAAAGAAAAAATGAGCCATAGCGTCACTAAACAAAAGATCTATTCGTCGTTGAACTCAACAAGATCGTTCGTCTAACAAGCATCGTATTTTTTAATTCTGAACATTATATTAGGTTCGACGCTAGATCCATAAGCCGGATAAAGTTAAGCTCTGTTTAACTTCGAAATCCCTGTGGCTGATTGGATAATGTTGAAGTTAAATCAAGTTTATCTTTCCATCCGAACTGTCTAGAACATATAACCATACAACAGAGAGTAGTTATTTAGATAAAAGTTTGTTAGTAAAGAAGCATTACTGATTCGAGCAATTCGGTTTCAACTTTCCTGCTATATTAGAAATGCAATTACGATATCTTTGTAATCACGATATACGAAATCGAATACGAAAACGAATGTTTTAACAATAGCCGAAAATTAAAGAGAAATTTTCTGATTCGAAGATATAGATGACTCTGACGTGAACTGATTCTCACGCGTACGATGCACAACGAGGTACAATAAATCGAGCTATCTATTTGATTCTACCTCGCACTGCCATTTCATTTGACAACGGCCAACAACCGATAATAGAGCGCAACCGCGTACGCCAGTGGATAAGGACGGTAAGGGTGAAAACCGACCCTTGTGCACCTGCCCGCTCCCATGTTCGATTAGCGATGAATTATCCCCGACGAAGCTCCCCTATTCGTGATTCTACCTGTTGGTTCTAATCTCGGCTCTATCTAATTCGTTCTCATTAATACTCTAGAAACGTGTTCCTTTCCTCGCCATAGTAAGAGAGAGAAAGAAAAGGAGAGAGAGAGAGAGAAAGAGAGAGAGAGAGAGAGAGAGAGAGAGAGAGACATCCCATCGTAATCTTTCTTTTCTTATAATACGAAATTGCGTTCGTAACAGAACACTTGTTTCTCGATTAAATAAGATAGTCAATTTAGTACATATTTGAAATGCGAACATTAAAAAAATACTATTACATAGAGCTACTTTGAAAATGATTGCTAATTAATTTTTCACTCGCTATTATCATACGATGTAAAATAAAAGACGAGGAGTGAGGAAAAAGAATTATGCTTGTCGTTGAAGTAGAAGATACCCATGGAGATATAAGATATAACACGGATATTAACTTTCCGCTTTTGTAGTAGTAGGCCCACATTATGACTAGAGTTATATCGTTTTATATATTATAATAAAAGCGTTTGTGACCTGGCAGTATCATGTCGCTCGTACAAGCGGATAATGTCTTTATCTTTACGAGACCCTAATGTTTTTAATTTCATAACGGATTATCGTAAACGAGACAAGTTCTTTTACAAGTACATTTCTATTTCTTTTCTTTTTTTTCTTTTCTTTTCTTTTTTTTTCTTTCTATCCCTTTTTTTGTCTTTCTTTTTCTTTTAGGTAGTTTCGACATGGTACTAGCCGGTGGTTTTCAGCCTCACTTTGTTAACGGACGCATGTAAAACTTGCCTCTCCGCCCACGAGTTAAATATTAACCGTTTCGTGATAAACGATGTCGAGCTCAAACCATCCCCACCTAGGCGACTTTTTTTATGCCGATTCCCCCCTCCCCCGCCCTTCGAGGTCGACGTCATAGTCATCCCATCCCCACTTGCAATTTCGTAAGCGACAAATTGGCTGGTAGAGCGCGACATCGATCGTCGCTTCCCTTTTTTCGTCCGCGACAAAGCCCGCCATGAGCGCGAATTTTTAATTACAACACCTCTCTTCTATTCGTTCTCCTATACCGTTCACTATGTCTCTTGCAAAAATTTAAATATCTATATACTTTTTAAATCGCGTAGGTATAGGTAGTATTTTATCAATGTCAGGAAAATTTTGAAAAATTATTAATTATAAAAAAAATTATCCTTCGAATAATCGAGATATTTATTTCTGACATTTATATAAAAGATTTATTTATCCATTGACAATCGAAGAGCAGCTATTGTTTATAAGACAATAGAATCTAATCACATAAAAGCTAAAATTAACTTTACCGTCGTTCTTTGATCGTTATCATCAGCGTGGCTTTAATACGTATGATATGAATAACGTTAAAGTTTATAAGTTGTAGAGGAGGTTTAGAAAGTTGCAGCTGTTATGTACACGGAGACGGTACTGTATGGAACATGGGATAAGAGAGCTAGCCCAAGCAGAGGTACGTTGTGCATATAGCAACGAGAGAACAACACGTTTATTCGACGATAGTACATTCATCGTTAGCGTGGCTGTAGTTTAACGTTTAAATTACCTTGCACCCAGAGTTATTCACTGTAGTGGGGTGTTACATAACGCCAAATAAATAGCTTCGCGTTTGTGTGTATATGTGACGAGGCAGTGAGATAGAGAGAGAGAAAGAGGGAAAGCGAGAGAGAGAGGGGGAGAGAGAGAAAGATAGAGAGAATGTGTATGTGTGTGTGAGAGAGAGAAAAAGAGAGAGAGAGAGAATATATATATGTGTGTGTGAGAGAGAGAAAGAGAGAAAGAAAGATACGTATATGAATATGGAGATAACGCATTGTCGGTCATGAATTTTTGTCGAACGTTAAATTTTTACATACGCTCACGAAGATATACGCATCGAATATTTTATTCTTTTCATGGGAGAGAGAAAGAGAGAGGGAGAGAGAGAGACAGGAAACCTGACGCAATGTCTAGTTGGGATTAAACGTAACCGATGTTGGCGAATATATTTGTACGAACGCGCGAGGAACGTTCGTCACCGGGAAACAAACGAAGAAATATTCCGTAAATTTTTTCTCGCAAAGGTAACCCTTCATTTTCGTCTTAATTGCTCGCCAAGCGATTATATCGTTTTTCTTCGAACAAACCGGTTTTTTCGAAAAACGACGCCGTAATCACGATGCTGTATTTTGCGTTTTCCGACCGTAAAAATAAAGAAAGCAAAGGCAAAGAAAAGAAAAATATACAGAAAAAGAAAGGAGGAAAAGAGAGAGGGAGAGAGAGAAAGAGAGAGAGAGAGAAAGAGAGAGAGAAAGAAACAGAGAGCTTGAATCTCGCGTCGACCGAAACTTCTTTCCCTCGAACTATTTCCAAATGAATTCCTCGGTGGTTCGCACGAAACACGTTGAATCGTCCGCCGATGAATGCCGCTCTTTTGCCGGTCGTTAGAGCGACAATTAGAGCGCGGTAATGGAATTCATTCAGGATGGCAAAAACTTGTACATAGAGTGTACACTTATGTACATATGTATGCGTGTAATACTTTTTTGTATATTTACATATATCATGAAAAAGTTCAAGCGATTGCTAATATTATCATTGGCTATTCGTTCTCTATCTCTTTCTCTTTCTCTCTCTCTCTCTTCCAATCCCTTTGTAAAAACCGCTTAGTAAAAAAAAAAGAAAGAAGAAAAAAGGAGAAATAAGAGAAAGGAAAAATAAAAGAAAAATAAGAAACAGAAAAAGGAATAACAAGGTCCACAGATTTGCGATACCCCAATTGAAATAAGTCTATTCAGTTGGTACCTGTAATTCATGCACCTTGCAGCTTCTACCGGTGGGTAAGTAAGCTTCTTTTCCATTCCTTTACACATGACAGTGATCGCGATGGTAAGCGGCAACGTTTCTGTGTGGTGTATTTCAAAAAGATGAGTACGACGCCCACGTTGTCGACGTCGTCGTCGTCGTCGTCGTCGTCGTCGTGCTTTTCCTACTTTCTCTTTCTTCCCTTTTCCTCCTTCTTTCTTCTCTTTATCTCTCCCTTCCACAGTCTCGCTCTTTTCTACTTATTCACTTTCTCGCATGGCTCTCTCTTTCTATCCTGCCACCCTCGCGCCGTGACGACGCCGAAAGGTCTTTTCCCGAGCGCTCAAAGGGAAGGTCCCATGAAAGAATCATATCCAGATCGATTATAAAAATAAAGGTGACATTAAATTGCAAATTTTACTAGTTCTCTGTTCGTCCACGAAAGGAGTTCGCCGTGAGCTTCCTTTAACACAGTAAATATAGTCGAAAGAGAAGACGTAGAAAGACATTTTTTAGCTTTTTTCTTTTTTGAAATTTTGAATGATACTTTCAAGAAGATATAATTTAAAACAATAAAAGAAATATATTCTCGTCTTGATATACTCAAAGGTTCACATTGACAATATCCTTGTACGATTTGTTAAAATGAGAGACATAAAATGTTTTTAAATGCTCTCCGAGAAAATTGGCTAACATCCGGTTACTTAAAAAAATCAAAAAGGGAGCCCTCGACGGGGTCGATCCTCGAACGTTTTACTTAGCAATAAACCATAGCCTTAATCTTCGGCGCAAAGAGAAGAAGTCTGAAGGTCGGTAGGAAAGGAAGAAGGGATCCCACGACGTATAACTTTCGCCCAAGGGCAAGGGGGAAAAAAAGAGTGAGAGAGAGAGAAAGAGAGAGAGAGAGAGAGAGAGAGAAAGCGTGGAAAGAGCTAGAGAAAGTCCACGTAGGAAGAAGGGTACAACGTGCGCGGAGGGGTCGACTACCTCGTGAAATAACAATTCGGTTTCGATCGTCGAGGAGTCTGGAAATTTTCATCTCCGCCCCGAGGCACGAGACGTTGCCGGTGGGTGGTTGTCGAGAGGGCTCGAGAAGGGGTGCCGTACGTCCGTCGTAGAGAGGGGCTGATTCGACGGTCGGTGGTGGTAAGGAGAGAACCGCTCACGGAGAGGGTGAGAAGGATGAAACCAAGCGAAATGGTGAGAGTGAGAGACAAAGAGGGACGGATAGAGAGAAGTAGTTGTAGTAGAAGTAGTAGTAATAGTAGTAGTAGTAGTAAAACGGAGAAAGAGAAGGAGAGAGAAAGAGAGAGAACAAGAGAGAAAATGAGAGAGAGAAGGAGAGAGCGGGAGGGAGGGAGAGAGGGAGGGAGTTAGGGAGGGAGGGAGGGAAGGAGGGAGGGAAGGTGGGAGGGAGGGAGGGAGGGAGGGAAGAAACGGGAACGAGGGGTGACGGCGAAGGGTTTAAAATAATAGTAGAACATAGCGTCTGAGTCAGTCGCGCGAGGAGGGCGAGGAGAGGACTCCGCCCCGCGAAATATGGCGAGCTTCGCCAGGACGTGATTGGGTGACGGGAGGACCCCGAAGCTCGCAAGCCAAGACATTGGTGCCCCCTTTTTCGCACTACTATCCCCCTTTTAACCACCCTCTGCCAGCTGGGGGGTACCCTCTTACTACTACCTTCTCTCCCCTTTTCTCTCTCCTCCTTCTCCTTTTCTATCTTTGTCCTCCTCTTTTCTTTCTTCCTTCCTCTCACTTTCTCGCTTTCTCTTCGTCTCTCGGGCTGCTTTCGGCTTGCTCGCGAGTCTCTTCGTGCTCCAAGAGCAGACCCAGTAAAGTATCCTTGTCCATTGTCTGGACAGCAGTGCCAACCGACGCTCGATATCCTTTACCTCTGAATCGATCCTGATGATAACACGTGGACGATAAGTTTTCCAAATCTCGTGAAATAAGAGGAAAAGGATTTAACGTTAGTTCGTCTAATATCGATCCTTTTCTTTTCTCCGTTTCTATTGCATACTCTCTAGATGTTATTGGAGAAAGATAAAACGATTGAATTTTGGACCTATGTGTCGCATTATAATGCACGAGCCAGACAAGAGAGAATACGTCCTACGAAATATTCTCCTACAACATTCACGAGCCGAATCGAATAGACGTTCGTTCGATATGTCCTCCGTATGCGGAAATCGTACGCTGCCAGATGAAATTTGCTTCGGAGTTCGAGGTGGTCAGCAGAACGAGCTTCCGGTCTCTAGACCCGATAATCTGGGGTGCGCGGTTGCACGCATGGAGTTGTCAATCAAGGCCGATGGTGTCCCACTGGAACATCCGTTGTCTGTCCGACTCGTCGACAGATATATACGAGCTCCGGACACCGTTCACGACATCCGCACTATTCATGGGATCCATCCGATCGTCTTCCTGTTCATGTACGGTACTACGCGATCAGCGTCGATCTTCCTGTTGCAACGAACGATCGTGTCGGATCGGTGAACCGTTTGGATCAACGCAAAGCTCCAAGTCTTATCAAGGAAAATCATTTCAATCTTTGAATACATTTCAAGTCGAACTTCCTATATTTTGTTACTATTATTTTTTAAGAATCAAAATGATCTATTCGTTTACTAAAAAACGTGTTTACCAGAATTGAAGTTGTCCATTTTGAAAAAATATGAATTCTTTGAAGAACTTCAAAGAATGAGTATACATATTTTATTAAAATGATCTATTGAATCTAAAATAGATATAGATACGTTTTCTCGGTAACTTGGTACACGAGAGTACACAACTCAATTTCAAGTCTCAACATTGAAAGGGATAATTACGTCCATTCGTTTAATTAATACGACGGTAAAGACATTACAGGGTGTGAAACGTTTATTTACTAGAGTATCGTAATGCATGGTCTTTGAAGTAGCCTTCTGTAAACATAGGAGGGCTTATATAGCTATCGTAAATGCAACTTTGTAACGCACTCTGTCTAGCATCTTAGTCCATGTTTACTGTACATATGTACTGCGTGAGTAATATGGATTTAGTGTGATTCTAATAAACGCAGTCATTTAGCATTTGATTCCTTTAAATGATTTGTTTCATATAAAAGATTCTGTTCCAATGGTGGCACGATTTACGAGATAACGTTTGCTCCCCAGATGCAACAAAATTAACGAAATACAATGGAATAGAAAGTAAAAAAGAAAAAGAAATAAAGAAAAACGCAACAGTAACGGAAAAGTTCGATTTGAATGCGTATAACGAATAGAAGCGATTTCAACGAACTTTTTTTAGGATTAGAGAAATCGACGAAGTACCGTTACTGTGGGCGAACGATCTCACAAAATCCCGAGTCTGTGGTCTGGAAAACGAGTTGTCGGCGGGAGCGAGTTCAAATTAGCGAGGGAGATTCCAAACGAGCTCGATGGTAATTGGAAGCAGCCGTTTTTGTCGTAGCGTGGCCGCGCGCGCGCTATAGGTGGGTGGTGCGAACGAATATAGGTGGCCCGCCAAGGTGCCTGTTTTGAAGGTACTTGTTTGCGGAGGGTGTGGATAGATTAATCATCCGTTAAGCTTGGGCAAGACGTATACGCGTCGGTGGTCGTACCGGCTTAATTCACCATCGGTTTTCACCCCTTTATGCCCCACCTTCTCGCGACTCTCGCCAGTCAACCAGCCAGCCAGCCAACCAACCAACCAGCCAGCCAACCAAACAGCCAAGTTATCTAGCTACCTAGTTTTATCTCGAAACTCTACTATAGCAATGCGTCGCTTCTATTTCGCGAGGAGAAGACTACCGTGAAATGTCTTTCGATTGTCTATCTCGAATCTTATCTCGGTTTTAATGAACGTCCTCCCTGTTACGAAAGATAAATTACCTCGAAAATTAGGCGAGAATGACGTGTCGTAAAGTACGATACTTGCTCGTTTCCCCAAAACTTCTCATCCCTTTTGCTTGAAATTAGTTGGGAAAGTCGAGATTCGGTTGGTCGTATGAACGTATCCGACTTGTCTCGCGGAAAGATAATTCGTCATTAATTCTCTTTCTCTGTTTCTTTTGTTCTTTTATCGAGATCCGTGAAAAGCAATCTTAAGGGCGTACACAGTGGCGTTTCCATTCGTCGAACCATGACCTAAGTCACGAGACGACGCAGGCAGTCTGGTAGTAACGTGCTTAATGCGATTCCAAGCCCGCCTGCTCTTACTTTCATAGTCGAGAGTGGCGATTTACGTTGTACACCGCAACACCCACAGCCCACCCCCGTATCGACCTTGCGGTATAACCGTGAATACAGATTATATCGTACGGCGGTGATCCATAAATGCGGGGCTGTGCCGGTAGTTTGTGCGCTATTGCATAGAAATTTAGGAATTACCCGTTAACCAGAGTTCTAAGTTTTTAGTAGGACGAAGAAACAAGGTAGTATCTTTACTCTATTGAGAATTCTTCATCTATTACGAAGACGATTCTTCATCGCCAAAGACGATGTTATATTTTCTTGGATGGAAGTAGCAGTTTTTTGATCGATGAAGAAAATGAAAATCAATTTAATCTCGAAATTTATAAGTTTAGAAATTTTCTCCAACGACGTGTGTGTATATATAACATGTGTATATATATATATATATATATATATATATATATATATATATATATATATAAAGGTGTATATATATCTATAAATGAAAAAGATTACGGGAGAGGAAAAGATTGAATGGATGAATTCCATTTTGGAAGAGCGAGGGTAATAAAACTTTCGGATGCATCAGAAAGATTAGAGATTGCGCGAAAGGTTCTACTACCTTTTCGACGCGTGAAAGCAACAACAATCGTATCGATGAAGCACGAAGAAGTCGGTAAAAGGATGGAAGCAAGGTAGGAAAGAAGTAAGAAAAAGTACTTTGCAGCGTAGCTCTTGTGAAGAGATAAAGATGAGAGAACGAGAACGAGAGAAAAAGAGGGAGAGAAGAAATTTCATATCGTCATCCTTTGCAGCTTTCGAATAACGTCGCCAAGCCGACGAGCCAAGCTACAGAACGCACCTGTGCGCCGTCACTCGGTGCTTTCTCCCTCTTTCTCCCTTTCCACCTCTTTCGCTCTCTCACTCTCCCTCCTCCCCTCTCTGTTTTTCTTTTTCCTTCTAACTCTCCCTCTGAGTGGCTCGGAAAAAACTGTCACCCGGGAAATTTAGGGTGCTTTCAAAAAGGCGATGCTATTGCATAATGAGATATCCACCCTCCCACTTACGCCTCCCACGAATGGTTCTCTCAAGAGGCGCGATATTTCCGTCGAGATATACGATGCGTTTTTAACGACGAACTTAAAGTACTCCCAACGCGAACACTGGCATCACTTTCTATTATTTCCTACCTACGTTTCTGTTTATCTTTTATCGCATTGCCAGTTCAGTAACGTTTCTTATCGAAAGGGGAGACAATTTACTTGAACAGAGAACCAGAAGTGACAGAGGAAACAATACGCATGCGCATATGTATACGTGTATGTAACAAGACAACCAATACAGGGAGAAGCAGAGAATTTCGCCGGTCAATTCGTTGGTCGGTCTTCGATACCGAGTACATTCGTGTCAACAGAAAAATCGATGCGGCAAAAATCAAGCCGTGGTGTTAATTCTGGTTACACCGATTCCAGCCGATCGTTAGTCGGCCCTCGCTGCTGGCTAGCCCTCTCCCCTGGCGTACCCTCGCTCGCCGGTCTCGTTCCCACCCTCGGATGAGCTTTCAAAGCACACTACACGGAGAAGATGGACGAGGGTAATATCGACAGGTACTGTCCATTGAAAATCGCTCGTTTGCTCTTATGGAGAGAATGGAAAAGCGCCACTAGCGGGGGATTATAATTGACCTATAGCATATACAGGCCTGGCGAAAGAGTCACGGTATACGTGGTGAATCCGAGAAAAAAAGAGAAAGAGATAGATAGATAAATAGAGATAAAGAGAAAAAGAGAAAGAGATAAAACTAATATCAAACGAAGACAAAAAGGATTGCCACACTGACCGAAACGAAAAGCGTACGAGTATAAGCATTAACGATTTGTGGCTACACAAGCATTAATTCGTAATTTCGATCGAAAACGCGTAATCATGATGCGGCTCTCCATAGCCGCTGGTATCATTTCTATCCAACCTGGGTCGCTTCGTTAATATTTCGAACGCATAAACGATTTAATTACGCGGATTGACCTAAATAAAAGGTAGCGAGAACGTTACGACCATATAGTCGAACCAATAAAACAGAAAGGTAATTTAGGGAACGCATTACGATAAACCGATTCGAAATCGGTCGTTACTAAATCATGGTGATATCATAGTAGTATGTTGTAAGATCATGAATTGCTTCCTATTCTTCTTATATTCTTCTTCTTCCTCTTCCGTCGACACGTTCGACGCATCGTTCATCCCTTATATCCAAGGTTGTCCCCTCTTTGCATACGACGTACGTGGGGCTGCGGTGAAAGGTGCGGCTACTTTTCACACGGCGAAATGTTAAAGCTAACTGAAGCGTCGGACCCCATGAATAACAAATGCACAATCTCTAGCCTCTAGTGCCACCTTCTTTCGTCCCTTCCCTTAGTGTACTTCGGCCGCCTTCCAAGGAACTTTTCCTACTCCCTCCACTTGCTACAAGGCGAACCTGTGAAAACTTTTAACTGGATACATTACCTGCTTGACTACCACCGTCTTTCCTCACTTCTCTCATCCTCCATATAGTTGTCCTCTTCCTTTTTTTCTTATTCTTTTTTCTTTTTCTTCCTCTTCTTCTTCTTCCTATCTTTTCATCTCGTTCTTCTTTCCCTCACTCATTCTTTTTTTAACGCTAGAGAAGCTTTTAACCTCACTACCTGGCTCTCCAGTGCAGCCACCGTTATTAGAGATTTCATGGAAGGACCGAAGGAGAAAATGAATAATCGCCATGCAGTAGCCGGTGGTAGTCGTTACGGCCATTGTTCGCTCGGCACGCTACCTCTCGATTTTCCTAAAGTCCAACGCAGCCCTGATATTTTGGCCCCAACGATCCCGATGAAATCCTACGGGAAAAATTATCCTTGTAACGAGATTCGCGCATGATCATAGGGAGGAAACTTTTATCGGGGATCGTGTACGAGCATGTACCTACCTATGTATGGGATGAAGAAGAAAAGGGTGAGTTTTTACGGGACAAAGCGTCCCAGTTTTTCATTCCTGGACATATTTATTTTGAGCTCATTATCTCCGGACTAACCAATTAAACGAATTTATTACGACCGATTGTCTTTAGAAAAAAAAAAAGAAAAAATAAAAAACTCAACGGTTTATTAATCCTTCCCTTACTTACATATTCTTTCGCATCGAGATTTAACCGAGTTTCTACAAATCCATTTGACTACTATAGAAGAGAATTCTAAACGAATGAATGAAATTATTCTTCCGCAGAAGAAGTTAAATTGCTTTGCAAAAGTTCACTACGTTGCAACAGATAGGCGTAGGAGAAGTGCTGTTCCATTTGCATTTAATCCATGATCATATCCTTCGGTTTATAATCTCGCGGAGTAGAATCGTTCAAACGTACGCCATTGTCAGAAGAACGCTCGAATATCCTCCTCCGAAACGATCCATAGTCTCGCGAAACATTCGAATAAAATTGATCATTTGGAAAGAGAATGGAAGCTACAAAAGACAACGAATCGTCGACTTAACGAGAACACTTATCGATACTCGATAAGGGAATAGGAGAAATGATCAATGTAAAAAACGCGAGGCAGTTGTTCTCAAAGTGAAAAGGGTTCGTAATAACGTTCCTTTTCACGCACGCTTTTTAGAAAGTCGATTTTTAAGAGCTAACTCACTTGCCACCGCACCACCTTGTAATCTCCTAATCCGTTCTCCTTTATCCGAGAAGAGGCGAAAGGTTAATGGACAGCTTTAATCAGTGGGAAACCTATTACCGCGTTCGAGGAAAATGTATTTATGACGACAAAGAGGATCTCCGCTGGGGCGCGGTGCTCGTGGCGCGAGCAAAGAGGCGAGAGATTATATTTTTATTTACCAAGGCAAATGAATCTTCCTGATTATGAGTCTCTCGGTCCTAACCTTCATTCCCTTTCTCTTTTTTCCTTCTCTTTTCTCTTCTCTTCCTTGTCCTTGGCCACTAGGATCGGAGGTTTCGTTTCTATCTAACATAAGAACTCGGGCAAATATTGGTTTTGTCTAGTGGCACAACGATTTGCATAATTAAATCTCGAGAACCGCTTGAGAGCGGGCAAGACGAGAAGCTTACGGGAGCTTCGTGATGAGGACAAGCCACCTGGATGCGGAAAATAGGAATAATTAAAACTCGGCCAGCTTATTTACCGGAATCTCCCGGAGGATGTAACGGAGACTAGAGAGAAGGTAGAATGAGCTTGCTTCACTGCTCTCATGCAGCGAAGAGATTTATTAAAGGCCGCGCGTTAACCGTACATTGGGACTCTTCCGCAAGCCAAGGACATGCAGACTCTTCCAGAAACGTTTCCTGTAAGGATGCCTGCCTGCCAGCCAACCTGCCTTCCTTCCAGCCTTCCTGCCTACCTACCTGCCTGCCTGGCCGCCTGTCCGGCTGCGTCATAAATGTGGAGCATCCGTTTCGCAAACAAACTAATCCGAGTGACGCAATTTTCGTAAAATGGGATGTGTTTCTACACGTTTCTACCATCTTCGTGATAACAAACATTCGCGAAAATCCGTGATAATGTTATCCTCCTTTATTCGTCTCACAGTTTACCCTCGAGTAGCGAAATTATTAAGATTTTTCTTACTGTAACCAGCAATGAATGCCTGCTATGATATTGTCGGGGATCTAATATGAGCAACAAAAGCTATGTTGTTATCGTAATAACCTTTTCTTCATCTCAGCGCGATCGTAACAACAAAAGTAGCCTTAATTAAATGGCAGGGAATAAAACTTTATACCACGATCACGTCATTAACCGACTCAAGGACGTTTTAATACGTTTTCTCTTTTTCAAAATTTTTCATTATTATTTCACGACATCGTAAAAACACACAAATTCGTTTGTTGGCCGAGAAAAGAAATCGTTTTTCTTTTTCTTTCTCTCTATCTTTTTTTTCTTTTTAATCAGACGGATATATGATATATTCCAAGAAATTGCTCGCAGCCAATGTTAAAATATCGATTGCGATACTCACGTTGGTCATCATGTCCAGGGTGTTAGCGAATACTCATGTTTTGACCGGTTGTCATGGCTCGACCATGTGTGTGGTCAGTCGAAACGTCCATCGCGGACGGTGGAATACGTAGACTCTTTTCTAGGTCGTTTCATGCCATTACGGTAAATGCCGCATTAATGTTGCAAACTGATGGAAGATAGATCGGCCAGCGGCCGTCTCGCGTCCTGCGGCGATGCATACTCGTCGTTTCTCATCTACGTTCCATTAAATATTTCTATTTTTTTCATTCTCTTTCACGTCCTAATGTGTCCTTCGTTCCTATCATTATCCTCTTCTCGATACTCTCAAAATAGTCCTACGAGTACAATAAAAATGAATGTTCGTGTATATTCAACTTATCTTTTTATTGTATTATCGCGTAATCATATTTTCTCTCTCTCTCTCTCTCTCTCTCTCTCTCTCTCTCTCTCTCTGTGTGTGTGTGTGTGTGTGTAGGCGCTTAATTTCGTTTAGAGAAGTGTGCACGTTAAATTTTCACACTCACTCATTCTGTGTACCGTACGTGGGCGAGTGTGTATATATATACGCTTCACAGTGGTGAATATATTTTAAACACGTTTACCCATTGTACTCGCTTGTATATTTGCTGACATTATTCTCCTTCGTAACTCAGCCGTGTTTGTCCTCCTTCTCTCACATTCTCTCTCTCTCTCTTTCTCTCATTTGCTTTCTCCCTCTCTCTCCCTCTCTTTCACTGTGGCTCTTAGTCGTGCAGCGTATTTATTGCCCACTGCTTACCTGGCTGGTAGGCACATAAGAACCGCGAAGTGCCGTGTAATTAGCATCGTAGAAATCTCGACGCTTTACGCCATCTACAGATCTTAATTGCGCTCGCACGTAGCGCTCGAGAAGCTTAATTTTTCTGCTAATTATGCGAAGACGTTTCCTCCGTCAGTACATCTTCTTCTTTCGTTCTCTCGAATGATCAGCTTTTGAACGAGTAGAATTATCTTGGAGAGTTTTAAAAGAAAGAGAAGAGAGAAAATGATTTCGAGAAAAAGAATGAAGCATCTAGAAACACGTATATTCTCGTGTAAAATTTTTGGCGGCTCGACGAACAATAAGAAATGACATATATTTTCTTCTCTCAAAATTGCCCTTCCAAGGCTGGTACCTTATATATCAGAATTCATCTCTCCCTTCTTCTTTGGTGGTCGGGGTTGCTGGTGATAGATATTATGAATGACGCGGAAAGAAAGAGACACAAAGAATAAGGGAGAGAGAAAGAGAAAGATAGAGGGAGACCGAATGGTAATTGTTACATCGCATGTCTGATCGCGAAAACTGGGAGATAGGGCGAATTTAAGGGAAGTAAATCGCTCAGAGATTGATTTATTGCTCTCGAGGTGCACGCAATACGCACTTGACTCGATTTCAAGTATTATTCGAGGATGTATTAAAGAATGATTCGAATGATACTTTTCTTCTCATGTTTCAAAGATTGCCATTAGAATTTTCGTTCTTTTTTTTATAAAAAGTTGAAATAGAAGGGATTGGATAGGAAAGTAATTAGAGACAAATTAGATCGATAAGAGTCGAATTTCGGTGGCTCGATTAGAGAGATAAAAGCGTAGCGAACTGGACCATCGAACTATTATTAATCGGTTAATTATAGATAGTTTTCTAATAGGAGTAGATGTAATGGATGTTCTTTTGTTTCAACTATACGTGCGTACATACATATGTAGCTACATATACAGGAAAATGGATTTAGTAGTTTAGTCGGATATATGTTTAGAGAGATAGGGAGAAAGAAAAAGAGATTGAACATCTATTATATTACGGAGTTATATACTCGTGAATTACGAGGATCGCATATATACAGGATAAGTTTTTTTAATTGTAAATTTTTCTATTTAGTGATAATATCTCTATTTATTGATCTTAAAATAACTTTAAACACGTACACCGAATTGGAAATAAATAATGCTATTATGTTTGCCACTGAAAACTAAATAACTTTTATCTTAAGCTTTCTTTTCAAAAATGTTTTCTTTTCGAGATATTTAGGTGTCTCAATTTAAAAAGAACACACCCTGTATATCACTTGTGTTCACAGTTAACGATAATTGGAAACATCCCTTGTGCATCGCTGAATCGATTCCAGTCTTCGTGATTGAGGAAATGGGTGCGGGGGAATAAGAGTTAAGGGTGAAAATTATCCTCGGACGGGGGAGGCACTTATTTTCCTGTCATTTTCCCCGTTCTTTCGCCGACACGGCAATTTGTTCACTTTTTCGTGAAAATATACTCGTGGCCCATGGAATTTTGTCTTCCGTGCATATAGGTTCCCAAGATGAAAGCAAAATATTGGTATATTCTGTGGTGTGCCACGAATAAAAGAACGCATGAGAGAAACATATACATGTCTTACATACATATGTATATATGTATGCATATAAAGTCCAGGTAAACGCCTTATCCTTTTTTTACGTGCGAATTAAAATAATCGTTAGTTACGAAGTTGTTGGCAAGTAATTCCGAAATACCCTTTTTCCTCGGCGCGACCCACTTTGAAAAATTTATTTAAACTAGAACTTTTCTATCTATTCCGTGTATAATCTCTTTCGCAAAAAAGAAAAAGAGAAAAAGAAAAAGAAAAAGAAATGAAAGAAGGACAACCTCCTAGCTTTTTCCGTTTCCGCCACGTCTTAAAGACATTCGTGGGAACATTTAATGTATCCCAAGAGTAAAGCTGAACTTGGAAAGGCAGAGGATGGATACCGCGGGGGAACAGTATGAATAGATTAAACTCGAGTAGAAATGGTGCCTCTGGGGATGGCCGGGGCTTAAACAGTTTTAATCTATGCCTAGCAAGCTCACGTGGAAACAAATCGTAGCCTTATCACCACCTGTGAAGCAGATAACAACTTTTCTCTCGCTCCAGCTCGCCCTCTTTCCTCACCTTCTCTTTCTCTTTCTCTCTCTCTCTCTCTCTTTCTCTTTTTCTGTCTTTCGCTTTCGTATGCTCTCTCCGGCCTTGTTACTCTTTATCTGTCTCTCGTTTCCCGATTCTCTCACATTCTCTCTCTTCCTCTCCCTCTCTCTCTTTCTCTCTCTCTCTCTCTCTATATATATATATATATCTTTCTCTTTCCTTCTTCATCTCCCTCTCCGCACATGAACTCGAAACGAACGAGCGTACGGCCCACCCGACGGATGCGCCGATTAAACTTTCGAAAACTGTTTGCATGAATAGCCAAACGTTTCGCCGCACATGTGCCAACGGTGAGTGCTGACAATTAACACGCTGGAAACAGAGAAAGCAACCACCTCTTCTCTCCTCTTCTTTTCCAACCTACCTTCCCTTGCTCACTCCTCCACCACCTCCTCCCTTTTCGTCTCTCTCTTCCTCCATCCTATCTACGGGCAAGCTTTTCCTTTCGTACCACGTTGCACCCTTTACATCGAAAGTAATGTTTATTCATGCATACGCGTCGCTTCCGCTGTAATTCCTTCTACCCTCGTGTTAACGTAATAATTAACTTCGCCGTTTCGCGATCGAATTTGCCGCTCGCGTTTCTTGAATGACATTAACATTCGTTAGAATAGAATAACAAATGGTCTCCTTTGCCATCGTTCGCTCATTTATTTCAGACAAAAGTATGTACATATATACTAACGTAAATATGTACGAAGACGTTTCGTGGTCGTTCGAAATCATTACCGATCACGTGGCATCGAAGTATTTCATACGACGTCGTAAGCCATTCCGCAGTTACTCCGCCGAGTGGATCATAAAATATTATAGGCGCTGCGCCTTAATAAAAGATCTCTTTTGGTGGCTCTCTTGGACGTAGGCAGAAATTGTTTCCCGTAAGATGTGATTTTCTTTCCCTTCTTGCCTCTCTTTCTCTCTCTCTCTCTCTCTCTCTCTCTCTCTCTCACTTTCTTTCTTACTGTTTCTCTTTCATTTTCTGACGTCAGGGCTAGGCTGGGCAAGGAAACATCGACAAAAGTAGTCTAGGGAAGTCGTAGAAAGCTTCTTCTTCTTCTTCTTCTTCTTCTTGTACGTTCTCCTACTCTTACTCCTTGTTTCGGTAGAAGTCTAGAAAGAAAAAGATTTGATAAGGAGGAACGCGTGCGGACAATACTTTCTCGCATCGCGGCTTTTCCTCGGCGCCAATCTGCTACAACCGAAAGGGGAATCTGCGGGGAAAATGAATTAACCGTTAGCTACAAATCACGATACATGGAATTCTACAAATGAAAACCTTGCTCTCTCTCTCTCTCTCTTTCTTTCTCTTTCTTTCTTTCTTCACGGTTCTAGACGGCCCTTCTAGTCTAGGAAATAAAGAATCGAGATACCGGCTGAAAAAAAAAAGAAAGACTCGGCACGAACAAAAAGATGCGAAGGGAATAATAGAAAGGAAGTTGTGTGTAGTAGTTGTGTGGAAGAAAAGAAGGCGGTGGAGCGTTCTTTGCTTCTCAAATCGCGCAAATGGCCTCGTGGCGGTAACATCGCTCGGTTTCTTTTGACGCGTCTCGTGCTTCACCAATGAATTACGAAGCAGCCTTTATCCGATAAATTCGTAAAAATCTTGAGCTTTATAGAAACATAGTGGTACGTAAGTAAATTTTCCATCTTCATTTCTTTTCGTAAAGTGAAATTTTAGACAAGGCCTATATTTATCGTTCTTCTATAATCGAATATTCAATAACGGATTTTAAACAAGAAATAATTGATTATGATAAAATGTGAAACCTTGAGGAAAGGGATTAGCGAAATGTACGTGGAGACTGAAAGGAGAAATTCATTAACCCACAACGATAAATATCACTTGGACGGGATATTTTGGGAATGTTGTCTCAGTGAAACAATAGTTATAGTTAATACATTTATGTAAAGTTTTCAAAGGTAGGCAGGTGGATAGGTAGGAAGAGAAAAGGGCACCACCGACATCAGGCTTGGTGAGAGGATGGCTTTCGCTGTGCTACGCTCGCGAACCACGACGGCGGATGAAGAGAGAAAGGTAGAATGGGTGCCATTGTGTTTCTATAGCGCTATTATAAAGCTCTGCCTCCTCGGAGGTTATACCACGGAGGTGCACACCACCACTACTACTATATCGCCATGTTATTACAGCGACTACGGAGTTGCTTCTATGTACGCATTTTACGCTAGTTTTCGAAATGAGCGCGTGTAAAATGGTAAGATAGACATATATGCGAGTCAGGAAACGAGAAGGAATCGATGAAAAGCATTTCAATCGGTAGAAAATACGTCTTCTACTTCTTTTTCTATGGAAAGTAATTGGATCGATTGGGAAACGATGGATCAAAGTAACGATAGTCGGAAGCTCTTCAAAGTATCGATATAAGAAAAAGAACCCAAATCGGTCAGCATGCTGGTGTCAAGTTTCCAAATTTCCGGCCGTTAGAAGACTACGAGACAGATAAGAGGAAAGGAACGAGGAAACGGTAGAAAGAGAAGGCGTAGCAGACAAACAAGGATGATTCGTGAGTGGGGAAGAAGTTTCTGTTTAACTCGAGGCTCCAACCCTCTCACTTTTAACATCACCCACTGCTTCCAGATTCTCTCTTCTTATATAGCCTGGCTGGCTTTCGAGCTACTACCTTTCTTGACGTCTTTCCTGTCCTCTCTCTCTCCCTCTCTTCTCTCTCTCTCTCTCTCTCTCTCTCTTTCTCTCTCGGTTTGTCTATCTTACTCTTTATCTCGATTTAGTTTCCCTTCGTCTTACGCTTCTATATCCTGCCTTCTACATCGGGGTGTTAACGGTCCATTTCTACTTGGACCTACAGAAAATTAGTGGAAACTCCCTCGGGACAGACGGCAGCTTGGTTGAGATTCTCCCCTTTGCACGCCAAGTCACCTTCCTCACGGTGACTAAAGTCTAAGGAGAGAGGAAAAATGTAGATAAGGATATAGATAAGGATTTAGTTGAATACTCTTTTAGCTTTAACCATAAGTGAACGAGAAAAATCAATCGATCGAACGAGAAGAAAATTAGAGAGAAAGATAGATAGATAGATAGATAGATAGAGAGAGAGAGAGAGAGAGAGAGAGAGGGAAAGAGAGAGAAGAGAAAGAGAAGTCGTAATTCGACGATGCGCATAATCTTAAGCGTAAATAATATGTATTATCTGGTAGGTTGGGCATTCATTGAAAATTTCGATCGCGTGACGTCGGAGGATTCATTTACGCGGTTTCAAGAGAGCAATTTCTGTACGATATGGGGCGATACGTAGGCAGGATGAGCTCGTTGCCAGCGAGAGAGAGAGAGAGAGAGATTGAGAGAGAGAGAGAGAGAGAGAGAGAGAGAGAGAGAGAGAGAGAGAGAGATAGAGAGAGATTATTCCATGCATCGTTGAGTACGCGCGTGCGCGTGCTCTTTCCAAAGAAAGAGGGGTTGAAAGAGAAAGAAGAGGAAGCGTTACGTGCGCGCGCGCGCGCGCGCGTTCTAAAATTCGTCGAGAAACTTTGAAATTCGTCTGTTTCCACAAATGGAAAACTTCGCGTCGGAAGGTTGTTGTTAACTCGGCGAAAACTATCTTGTAAAGTGAAAAAGTTAGCTTTCCAAAAGTTTTTGATTGTAAGCTTGGCTGGTCGTAGAATTGTGCCGGCGCGATAAGTCACTTGTTCCGTAATCACGTAGGTACTTAAGCGTGCACACGTGTTCTTGGCCAATCTAAAATCGATACTACAATGTTTTAATTAATCGTTAGAAGGATTCGAGGCCTAAGGGGAAAGATAATAAAAAGAGAAAAAAAAGGAGTAACGATTTCTTCGAGAGCACTGTTAATCAGTTTCTTATCATCGAACGAGAAATTGCGAAAGAACCAAATGATAAGCGGAATGTCCGAAGAGGTTAAAAATAATAGTATTAATAAGCGAGACGTTTTTCCTCGACAATTCAGTGATCTTTCCGTAAAGTGACGAGACGAGAATTAAAGCGAAGTCTTCGTATCTTTTACGAAATAAATTGCAACCTCTCCCACCCCTAATGAAACCTACGCTCGCAGTACTGAAATTTTTTTCACACGAGATAGAGGCATAGGAAATCGTTGAAAAAATAATGAAAAAGAGAAAAAATAAGAGAAGGGATCAGAGATAAACAAGGAACAAGATTTTGAGCGGTGCATCTAGTGGAACATTGTTGGAGAAACTAAACCCCCACTACTCTTTTGATTCTCTCCTCATTTCAGCCTTCTTAACCACACACATCCACCTCTATGGTGATATTCGGTGGTATTCTTGTTCTGTACAGTCGACTCTCCTATTACTTCTATTATGTACTACCTTTGGCACTTTTTTTACCTATAGCAGCTTAGGAACGATGAAATGAGAAAAGTACAGAGAACGAGAAAAAAGAAGAAAGAAAAAGGGAAGGTTGGATTAAGTGGCGCAAAGTTTCCTTGGTACATTCACCGGTTATATACCTGTACGAAAATTCGTTCGGTTTCTTCGACGCATTCGAGTTTGCCCGGTTTCGTTATCTAAATCGGAATCTTGAAATCAATGTCGCGTCAGAGTGAACTTAGCGCGATACAACGAACCCCGACGGGCATACGAGTTTATTTGAAAGCAAGAAAGAGAGAGAGAGAAAGAAAGAGAGAGAGATAGATAGATAGAGAGATAGAAAGAGGAACGGAATGTCGTTCTATTCTATTCGTAGAAGTTGAAATCGAAACGCATCTCGTTTCTTTCGTCAAGTGAGTACGAGCGTATCGGGAAATGAAAGGTGAGTACCATCTACGACGATTCTACCTTCCCTCTCTCTATCACTCTCTTTTTTCCTACGTTCTACTCAGTCTATCTGATTTCGATAGGCGAGCTTAAATTTCTCCGTTAATTAGCGGAACAGAGTTCGATAAGGCATAGAGCTAATCACCGAGGTTTATAACGTGAACATAGGATTGAAGAAAAGAAAAAAAGAAAGAGAAAGAGAAAGGTAGAGTGAAAGAGAGAGAGAGAGAGAGAGAGAGAGAGAGAGAAGGGGAGAGAAATTAAGAAAGAAGTCGTTGCTCATTTCAAGATATTCCTGAATCAAAAATTGGGTAAATAAATAAGTAAGGCGTGGCGTGGGCTGGATCGATGTTTCATGAATTTGCTGTTTGCTCAACGGCCGGTAGAATCGCGCATTTACCGTCAAAGTTTTTGCTCGACGAAAAAGAGAAAGACGCGCACAGCCCGTTGAGTGGGTGGAGGTGGGAGGTTAAAAGGGATATATCCGAGGTAGGTAATGAATATATTTGCATATCAGGACCGTTACCGAACCGTTACTAGTACAAGCTATACTGGAATACAAGGCTGCTCCGGCTGCCAAATATGCATGCATCTCGCCCGGGGCCAACCGTCCGTACTGCTTCAAGCAAGCCCCTATGCATATAACACTTGGAAGAGAGAATTGCCGATTAGTTTGCAAACTAGAGACGTGCATTCCGTCGCACGTGTACGCACGTCTGTCTATCTACTCGAGCGCACAATTTCGCGTTTAAGTAAGCCTAAGCGGAATAGTAATCAGTACATACATTATCGAAGCAAATTCTTGTCTCGTTGTTGCGACTAATTCCGACATTCCCCCTTTCTCTGTTATCGGGTAGAGATTAAAAAAATTCACGTGTCCCAATAAAGCTGATTATTCGAAGAAACGTATTCGAGGACGTTCCCGGAGTAATCTTAATGAAACACCTCGTGCATGGGTAAAGGAAAGAGAAGGGCCACGTTAACCGTCCCTTTCACGTTTTCCCCCTTCTCTCATTCGCAGCTGCCGCGAATATGAGCCAAGGGCATTGACACCGAACGCCGACAATTTCACAATGGACGTGTCTGGCATTAGGTAACGTGCAACGAGGTCCTTTCGGACTTTAAAAGTTCGATAATTGCCGAGGACACGTCTGCCCGGTAAAATCGAGCCGACCGCAGCCTTTGTGGTCTGGTCCCTCTTCGTTCCCGCCTCTCTCGCTCTTTTCCTCGCTGCTGTTCCTGCTCCTCTTCCTCATCCTCAAACCTCCATCTACCCTTCTCTGCGCGCCTGTAAAAGTCAGCATATTTTAGTTCTCCACCGACTTCACAACGTCGCTTTTGCTAGGACGAAAGAAGAGACAAAGAGAAAGAGGAAAGTCTGCAGAGAGAAAAGGAAATATAATGAGTGAGTGTGATAAAAAAAGAGAAGGAAAACGTAAAAACGATCGAAGAAAACTCAAGGACGCGAGAGGAGGTTGCTTTTTCGCATTAGCCCTTTTCATCTTCCACCTATTTTCATCCTTTCTCAATTTTTCTCATTCGCCTTCTCTCGTGAAAATTCGTCAACGTTGGTACTCTTGTCCGGCGTAGTGAGAATCACGAGGCGAAAGGGTGTACGTTCAGAGGATGAGGAAGCGAAAGGGTGGCGATACTGACCAGCGTTGGTCACGGAGCAATCTAGCGAAATTAAAACTCTAATTCGACCGGACAATATCCAATTACGAGTCGAGCGCCCGAATATTAATTTCTAGCTTTTATTTCTCCGTTCTCACCCTTCTCATCTTCCTCATCGTCCTCTTGCTTCCATTTTTGCCGTAACACGGATGGTTTGGTCTTTGTTATAACGTAACGTAGAAACAAACGAGATAGCCATATATAGTCGAAACTAAAAGAAAATATATAGGCATGGTGAGATAGCATGATTTTTTTTACTATATCCTTAGATACGGAATCGTTTATACTCGCCTTTTATTCATTTTTATTTTTCTCTTTTATGTTTCTCTTTTATGTTTCTCTCTTTTCTCTCTTGAAAAATAATCATCCGACGAATCGTGTAGTTCGATGTTACAAAGCGATACGTGGCACCCGCTCACTATGATGCTCGATAAACAAGGAAAGAGTAAATATCCACGCCATGCTCGGAATTTCCTGTAAGCCGGATTCCGTGCGATGCTTTCTACCGAGTGTTAAGTCAGGATATTTTCACCCGACAAACGCGCTTTTATTGGCCCCTTATTCGTGCCTGTTCGTCTATGAAATGCCTTCAATCGAATCAACGTGAAATCACTTAAATTCCTGGAGAATTTAATCAGAGCGTTAGCTCCCTGTCCGCTTGCTTCATGTTCTTTCTCTGTCTTTGTTTCGGAATCTCTTCATCTCCCTCTCTCTTTCTCTCTCTCTTCTTTTTCTTTCTCACTCTTTATCTTTATCTCCCTTACCCTTTCATACTCACGTTTCTCATCTCTCTTTCTATCTTCCTTTATCTCTATCTTCTACGTCCTCTCCTTCTATTGCCCCAATGGACAATACTTTTGCTGTGCTCGTTTGACCCTCTGGTCACGTGCGTGGCCTTCCACTGTCTTCGTACAAGTTCAACGAACAAGTTTGACTTTTTTCGTTTTTAGATAGTTAGGTTTCGGACTTTGGCGCGCACCAAAAAACTACTGACCACCTATTCGTCTGAACAACATCTTTCATATTTCCGTGCTATGTTCCCCCTCCTGGAGACGATTCTAAAGAAAAGTTTCTGACGTTCTATAATATTAAAACATACTCCCACAAATATCTATTATTCAAATGTATTCCCACCAAAATGTTCTCTTTTTTTATCGTAATTCAGTTACTTGAAAAATAAGAGAGAATAATTAAAATGCGCATTACTATTTGAACGAGAACTTTGGCAGATATTTTCTTTGAATTTTCGTAAAGTAAAAAAGATAACTGCTTTTGTTTAATGTTTCTAAAGTTTAAAAGAAAGGAGATCGAATAAATTGAAGTATTTTGAAAGAGCAGACGCAACAGGAGAGAAAAATATTTTCAGTAAAGAGAAAGGGAGAGAAAGAGAAAGAAAGAGAGAAAGAGGTGGTCAACGAGCGTCGGGTTACAAAGCAGCACGTTAGCATGAAGCATCCGTCTCTTGAATCATCTATGAAGTTAAAGGCTTGGGCATATAGTAATGTGGCCGAGTCGCGTGATCAAAACAGTCTCGATGGTAGCACCGGTCAAGTGTCAAAGCGGTGAGCATCCCTGTGTCTAGTCAGAATCGGTTAGTCACGGACACCCAACTACTTCTAAGCGATGTTACCTTGTCTGTTTTCGACCCTTTTCGAATCACCTTACTCAGCCCCAACTCTTTATCGCTTGTTTCTTCATTTTCATCAAGGCGATCAATTCCATAAAGGAGGAAATGATGACAATGTTAAAACGAACATGGATATAGCGTGTCAAAGCAAAAAAGATAAAGAAATATATATATATATATATACACGCACATACATATATATATATATATATATATATAAAGAGACAAATAAGAAAAAATACGAAAAGACAAAGAAAAGGAATATAGATGCAGATAGATAGGTAAAGACTGAAAAATGGAGGCAAAAAGGGAAGATAGAAAGACCAGGCCAGCGAGCATTCGCGGAGATGCTCTTGTTTCAGAATAAACAGATAGCACCGATCGTGGCTTGAATAGCAAACAGCTCGAGGCTCGTCTTTCCCGTAGAAAGAAAATGTTATCCCTACCTTTACGCCGATAGAGTCGCCTCGTATTCCCATCGTTTCTATTCTCTATACATATACCCTCATCCTCCTTATGTCGTCGTCGTTGTCGTCGTCGTCGTCGTCGTCGTCGTCGTCGTCGTCGTCGTCGTCGTCGTCGTCGTCATCGTATTTTGTAGAGCTCGTGGAAAAGTGGTACAGAGAAAACGTAAAAAGAGAAAGAGAAAGAGAGAAAGGAGGGAGAGATCTTACGCGCTACTTTTCTCTATTGCATGAGACAAGGGGCACTAAAAGTTAACCTCGCCGACCGAGTCGAGACTAGCTATCCGTGTCTCGACTTGACTAGCTATCCTCCCCTCCTCCTCCTTCTCATGCTCTTCCTTCTCTTCCTCCTTCTCCTCCTCCTTCTCCTTCTCCTTCTCCTCCTCCTATAGGCAAGGGAAACCCACTTGAAGGTACTAGCTAAAACTGCATTCCAAGTTCGTCGTCGCTTCTGCACATTCGTAACGTCTTCTTTTCCGTTTTCCTTTCTTATTTCTTTCTCCAACACGTTTTCCTCTTTTTCTACAGTAAGATAGCTCTGTATATTCTCTGTATCGTTGGAACATCGGTACAGTTCCCCATACAAGAAATCTCTCTTCCTTGGACTCGCGTCTCCACGTTCGTATTCCTTCGGGAATAAGATCGTTACAACTTCTAGCATCGTTGGACCGGGACAGAGATACGAGGGATATAAAAATGCACATGAGGACTCGCAAGCGACCACCTGGCTCGCGATTGGCAAGTTAAAATGCCGTGACTTGGGCTACTCGCGTTTCAGATCCCGTTCTTTTCCTAACTACGTCGTTAAAGAATTTGTCGGCGGGTGTGGCCCTTTACGTTAAAGGAGATATAAGTCGAAACTGAAAGTCGTTTCGAAAATATACGGGACTTGCAATCCTCGCCGCCTCGAATCGTATTTTAGATTCCAATATAAACCTTGTTAATTTGCCATTAGTTTCGTCGCTTTCGGAAGTTATTACGAACCGTTTACGAAGGTAGAAAGTATACAAAATGGTACACATTCGCCGTTGCTTGGCAAATAATTCGCCGATTCGAGAACAACGAGATTTCGCTATAGTTTCATTTTCATTTCTACTTTAATAGTTTCTACTCTCGACGAGAAATACTTATTCGGCCAATAATCCTTTCCTTTTAGTGCGAATAATAGTATTTCAGTGACGATCGCTTTCATTTTTTTTCGTTTTCTTTTTTTTTCTTTGTTTCTTTTTTTGAACAATTAACTGGTTGATACTTTTAAATACATTGGTACAAATTTTTTTCCATTTCACGAACCCTTCGCGAGAGGAAAGCAAATAAAATCAGAATTGAATCGTCGACGAATCGTTAATAAATTATTTGGAACAAAGCTGACGCGGACATTCTTCTTAAAATCCATCGAACGCGGCACGTTCCATAGTGACAGATGTCGTCCTACACCTATCGCAATCTCCTCTCTTCTCCGGTTCTCGGCTTTCCGATTTCCGACGTCCCACGGGACGGACTTTATTATTCGCAAACAACGTGGGATTCTAGCTCCCTAATTTGCAATAATTCTAAATTATCCCATTTCGCAGCCGGAGACAGGCGAAGACGGAAACGGCGTAGAAAAGAGGAGAGAAGAAGAAAGAAGAAGAAAAATGCTTTGGGGGGAACGAGTCTTTTTATTACCCTATTAATCCCAACTAGCGCCTTATTTTTAAATTAACATTTTTATCTCCAGAGAAAACAAGCTCTTCTTCTCTCTACTTTATTCTAGCCTCCTACCACCCCATCTTTCGAATCCCTTCCATAGTCTCAGTAACCATCTCGCTCAACCTTCTGTCTTTTGTCTTTTTCGCTTTTCCTCCCTCCTCCTTTTTCTCTTCTTCCTTTTTTTCCTTTCTTTTTTTTTACCGTCACCTCCTCTTTCTCTCTTTCTACGTCACTCCACTCTTCTCTTTCACCAGTTTTTCCTCCATCGTCACTCGTAAAACACTGGATTATGGAGCTGAATTCTATTATCGTGGGCAGCTAGCGAGCCGGAACCGGTAAACGGCAGCTTTTAGAGTATCGTTAAATATCGTAACACGATATCACTTTCGTGTTCTTCTCGATATAATATTTGCTTAGAATATTATAGGATATCAATTTTCTTGTGACTTTAAGCTGAAACGACTCGCATATTTATTTTTTTTTTTTCCTTTTACTTCGTATTACTTTGAAATTAAAGAGGAAGGAGGAAAAAAAAGGACGAAAGAAAACAAAGAAATCGAGGCCGAAGTTTCCAACGTAAAATGCCTTCCCTTCGACAACCGAGTAAAGAGTTTATCCGAGTTCTTGCAAAAGAAGTTGCAGTATTTCTTTCCTTTGGTTTTCTTTTCCATTTCTTCGTCTTCGCTTTCCTTGAACGATTAACTTTTTAAACAACACGAAGCAGCATCTCTTCGATCTGCATCTCTTCCTACTTTTCTTTTTCTTCTTCTACTCTCAAGAAGTGTGGGTACTAGGGAAAAAAAGAAAGAAAGAATGAAAGAAAATAAAAGCCAGCACGAATTTTTTATCTGATAAAAGAAATACGTGAAAAATGAGTCTATCAAGAGGAATGGATGATAATAGTTAGAACGAGTAGATGATAGATAGTAAGAGGAAGTGAAATGGCCGATTTAGGAGGAAAAAAGGAGAGAATATTCCCATTCGAGATGCTAATGAGTTCGACGATCGATTAGCAATGTCGTAGTTTAGAGCGATAGAATAGTCAACATTAACATATTTATCAAATTAGTCACGAGCCTGTAACTGAATCAAACTAGATCGAAACGGCATACGAATGAGAAGGGTAAATAACGATTGGAAATGCCTGAATATCAAATTATAATTGTTGTTTATCATCGTGACGTAAATTATCATAGCGGTGATCCATTGTTTCCTCGATTGAACGGAGTGACGTTCGATAGTACGATAGACAAATGCGCTTAACAGAACGTTTCCATCGTGATCGACTATGAGCATGCAAGAGCTCGTTCGTTCCTTGAAAACAATTTCAAACTATCCATCTAGTACTCTCCGAAACGTAGCTTGAAAACCGCATTACGCCATTTATACGTACCCGCATATTGGTTGAGGTTTATCGTACATTCAATTGGCAAACTAATTAACGATTTAATGCAACGGTGCTCCGCCCTAAGCTGCGGGCCTCTATTCTCTTTCCCTTTCGTTTTACCCATTTCCTTTCATCTCCCTTTGATAGTGGCGTTCGCTGGAAACCAGGCAATGGACAAGCTGTACTCTTTTGACTGACGTTCAAAGACTACCATGCATATATTTTTCACGGCTAAAATCCTTTTTAAAACAATTTCATCCTGGAGATTATAAATAATAAAAAAAAATTACTTCTTTAATACAGACATAATATCAATGAAAAAAACTCACGAAATTTAGCATCTCCCGGTCGGACTAATTGAAAGACATCTAAGCTATTATCGGTTTTCAGGCTATCGAATTTTCTTTACCAGATTGTTAACACGTATGCAGAGATGGTGATATTTACGTACCGGTAGGACGATGAAATACGTACAGAAACACAGAAAAACACAAACGTCAGTAATGAAAAACAGTCCGCAGTTAGGCCGGCTAAGCCGTGAAATCGGTGCATCAAAATGGATTTTTTTTTTCAACAAGCTTCAGCCGGAGGAATTCTCTGTTCTCGACCAACAGGAAAATATTGTCGTCCGTGTGAAAAAGTGACAGGACCGATCTTGATGAAATAACGGAAGGCACGATCAAATCGAACAACTCACCCTTTATTTTCTCTTTCGAGTAGAAAGAGAAAGAAAGATAGAGAGAGAGAGAAAGAGAGAGAGAGAGAGAGAGAGAGAGAAAGAGAGAAAAAAAGAGAGAGAGAGCAAGAGAGAGGGAGAGAGAGAAAGAGAGGAAGAGCGAGTGACAAAATCTTCAATTTTTGTATTGGTTCGAGAGCACATGGTTTTCTTAACAGCTGCTCGTTCAAATTCGAGATTTTGCATTCCCTATACATTCCATTTCTAGCAAAGAAAAGATTCTACGAAAAAGCAAATCGAACTATGGGCCGAGTTACGCCGTATGGCCGAAGGTCTAATATATGATAGTGGATCGAAATAGGTGCCGCTAATGCTATCAGCTATTGACACAGCCGACAGACCGGCGCGACTAAGGGTTGGTCTCCCCCTTCAGCTACGCTCGCTAGGGTGAGAGAGAATGCTATAATTGGATTGATTCGAGATAAGTCGTGGACAAATCCACGCTGCCCTCGACCACCCATACCGTGTTATGATTGCACAGTGGTGCCGGCGTTTGGTCGTATGGAATCGCTATTGGAATTTCGTCTTGAGAATCTTTTACGACATGTGAATCTTTTATGATTCATAGATCAAATTCTTTCTCGGCTACAATGTAAAACCATTGCTACCTTTGAGATTGATTTATATTTTATCTGGCAGAAATACTGAGATATTAAAAATGATATTATTTGCAAGTTTACGCCATTGTACTGAAGATCGACTAGCTGATATATACGTTGCTAGATCCCAGAGAAATTGGTGAAGTTTCCGAAATGGTAATATTCTCACTTTCACTAACGTCATCTGGAATTCTTATCTATTTTTCTTCTTATATCAATATTATATCAACCTCTATTAGAATATCTGCTTTTCTGTTAACCCTTTATGCTATCGGAAATCTAAATAGATCTCAATAGGAAATATATTAAACTTGTACGATATTTCAATAAAACTTTAACATAGAAAAATATACAACGGGTTAAAAGGTTTGAATTAGATTTAAATACTTGTTTCGTATATTCGGACAGTGTCGTAGACGGATAGGGAGCAATCGATTTTAAAATACGAAGTAAATGTTGATCATGCATAATCAAAAGCGTCTGCGGTGGTTCTAGAGAAAACTTTCAGATGTTGAGGATAGGGTGGATCGTAAGAGAAAAAGAGAAAGAGAGAGAGAGAGAGAGATGAGAAGGTAATGCAAGAGGTACGTAGAAGGTGAATGAAGGGTGAAACGAGACAAGAGAGAAGAGAGAGAAGGAGGTCAGGCGTATATGAGAAAGGTAGAAAGAGGAACAGGAAGCTAGTGTGATCCAGGGAATAGTAGAGAAAGGGAGAAAGATAGAGAGGGGTAGAGGTGGTGGATTAAATTTGCGCGAGTATGTCGTACACCATGAATATGGAGGACCTCGTTACTATACGTACCATTCTCGCGTATAGTGTAACATCGTACCAACCTACTCGCAGTATGCACACACTAGAGACCAGACCCGTCTTCAGCCCTCTTCCGTTTGCGTATCCCTTCTCCTACTACAATTTCTCTCTTTCTCTCTCCCTCCTTCTCTCTCTCTCTCTTTCTCTCTTTCTCTTCCTCTTCCTCTTGTCCCGCAGCGACCCGCTGTTGGTTTTATCGTTTAACATGGAGTTACCGTAAATTTTGTCGGAGAATCCTGATCTGCCTCGTAGTTACCTTTACCGAACGTTAATCCTCACACAATGGCTGAAAATGTATCGCCGTGTTTCCAGCAGGAAGACATTTTCCTTGGAAATATCTGCGAATCGATCTTCCTTTTTCGTGAATTTTTCTTGAGGCACATTTAATGTATTTTTCGAAAATTATTTCTTAGAAAATCAAACACAATTAATAGAACTGAATAAAAACAAAAGAATATATTCTTGATACGAAGTTTCGAAGTTACGACGTAAGAAAGTAAAAGAGAAGGAGAATAGGAATACAACAAGGAGAAGGATAGTAGTGGTAACAATTTGCTGGGCATGTTGAGATGATCCCAAAGTTGGCCCCAGGCGAGCCAATAATTGCGAACAATTACCGTACATCTCGAGTTGGCTTCGCATTGCTTTGGTAGTAGCTCTATCTACTGCTTACTACCACTGCTCTGCCGGGAAAACAATTGTCTTTACGATTCCGCGAGTCGGCCTCTATCTCCGCTTCGCAATAGCTTTGGTGCTGCAGAGTTTAGGTAAATGATGATAGTTGCCAAGAAAATTTAGTGGTGTAATTTTTCGAAAGCTCCGCGTCTCTTCGTGTACACCCTTGTCCTTACTTTTCTCTCTCTCTAACTATCAGTCTGTCTGTCTCTTTCGTTCCCTTTCTCTCTCCCTCTTTCTCTTTCTCTCTCTCTCTCTCTCTCTCTCTCTCTCTCTCTCTCTCTTTCTCTCTCTCTCCATTTCTTTCCCCCTCTTTTTTTATCTAGTACTCTCACCGTCTTCACTCTTCGTCTCTTTTTACCTCGACTTCGTTGATCTCTTCCTCTTTCTTCCTTTTTTTTCAACGTCAGACAGGTAAATAATTTTGTAGTAAATCGAGCCATAAAGAAAGTTTGATGTAGTCTTAAAATACGTCTTTTGATGTTTTTGTAGAACATGCTAAAGGATGCTTTTGCTTCACATTGGAATTAGTTTTTTATTCCGTAAATATATTCCAGAAACTGGTGGAATAACACAACGAGGTATCCGTGTCCGAATAATTTTCCCCCTCTCTGTTTCTCTCTTTCTCTTTCTACATTTCTACTTCTCTCTTTTCTACGGTCAGCTGCAACCATTATCTTTTTTCCTTCCTTCACCCACTCTTCCTCTCGCTCTCGGTTTTTTCTGGATTAGAGTTTCTCTTATTTCACCAAAAAGTATCGCACAAACTTGCTTTCTGCTAAACATTTTTTTATACGTCGGATGAAATACGGTTGAATGTCGGATCTCGTTTGCCGGGAATTAAAAGGAATTAAGCCTGATTAACCTTTCGGTACTGAAACGAATGAAAAACATTTTTTTTATTTTAATTCTTTTATCATATCCTCAGAGAATAATGTAGAGTTAAAATAGTTAAGGTGCATTCGTGTTAAATTCACATATCGTCGAATTATTAATAATATTTATTTATGTTTTTGTTACGTCCTATGGCGTAATTTAAGATGCTCAAATTGTTGAACTTCAATAGGAGTTATGAGAAAATATTAACTGTTCAAATGATTGTAAGTTTACTGATTTCGGGATACAGTCTTATAAATTTATAACTATCTTCGTAAAATTCAGAACACAGACTTATTAATTAATTATCGGTCTTACAGAATGCAAAATACGAACTTGAGATCTAATTACAGACTTATTAACTAATTATTGTCAGGTTTTTTACAGAATGACAAAAATCGACTGACCTTCTAGATTTATCTAAATGATTCCTTCTGAGTTTCTTCTCTTCAGACATATCTAATTCGCCATTTAAGAAATTTGTCGAATATAAAAGACTTGCTTCCTATTTCTTTTCAATAATATTATTCCTACGATTTTAATTAGTTTAAAATTTAATAAGGAGTCTATTGTATTACGAAGCGAGATTCGAAGAATTTATCGAAATGTATTTTTATAAGCAGGATATTGGATATAAGGATAGTGAAGATTTTCTAAACTATTTATGTCTGTTATGTTTATGTGTTCGATTGTATAACCGAAGATTCAAAGAATTATAGAATATTAACAACGGCGCGATAGTAAGGGTTTGATAAATGCTAAAAGGCATCGATTTATTTTCTATTCTAAGTAGATCCTTAGATTACGCATTCCTAATCTTCCATGAGAAAAATATTAAGCGTTAGTAGAGATAAAGAAATAAATTGTTATATTTATAAAATGTTCTTCCGGTTAAATCTTTCAACGTGAGGATTGAAAAGAATTCTTTCGATAAATTTTCAGCTTTTTCCATCGACTATCTGCTGAGTGTTCGACGCTGATACGAGCAGATCTTCTCTGTTCGATTCCTATATCCTCTCATTCCCCTCTCTTGTCCTTCTCGTTTCGTTTCTCACTCTCCCTTTCCCTATCTCTTTTCTCTCTCCTTTTCCGTTGGACATCCCCTACAAACTGGAGAGACGTGTGGTAGCAAATAACGTGTGATTGATTTCGCAAAAACCATACCTTCTGCTGGGGTCGCCGACGTCCCGTATAAATTGAAAAATAAGCTACACGTGTTCGTACGAACATTCCGATTCATCCGGAAAAATTCACGCACGTCGCGTTCTGATTCGTCGTTAGACTACACGAATGTCATCAGCCGGCCTGCTGTTGCTGCTGCTGTCCTGCCAAAAAAAAAAAGGAAAAAAAATCGAATACTCTTATATATACATATGTACCGTCTCGGAAATAATCAATAAATTATACGACGTAAATCCTGTCGGAGAATTCCGTTTCCACGTATTACCGTCGATGCAGTTGGACAAATTTACGACGGGTTCTAAGTTAAACCGATCGTTGATAAAATATGGGATTCATCGACAAAGTGTCGTCTCAAATCGAGATTTTACATTAAACTCGTGCAATCTTGCTTCCTGCTACTGCATTATACGCATAGGGGTATCCTATATATATATAGATTCCCGTCGCTTTATCTGTTAGGTTTTCACGTAGATCTCTATTGAAGCGAATAAATTTTCAACGTGATTTATACAGCTGTGCTCTGTATTGTGGCGGTCCAGCTTGTTGTATATATATGCATATATATATATATATATATATATATATGCATATGTGTGTATATATATACACATATATATGTGTGTATAGATGTATATGAGAACTTGAGGCAGGCTCGGGTTATACTTTATAGATATTTTATGTAGGCACGCCGCATATATTTTGTACGGTCCATGCATGCCACCGTTCGACGGGAGACGCGTGTAACCTATGAGAGAGAAGAGCACAATGGACCCCACCCGACCCTCCTCTCCTATCCTTCACCCCATCTCTATTGATTCTGCATTCACGGTCGTGCGTTGCGGAAAAATATTTGCACTTCCATGCGATATAATATCCGACTCCTTATTGACTTCCCGAATATCTTTTTTCCGCTCCCTACAAAATTTTCTGAGAAACTTTTTTCTCTAACTTTTGTCCTGTAAAGGCTTTCTTTTCGTTATTCCCTTGCATGCTTACGATTTACATTGAATTTTGAATATTAAGATTAAAAAGGTAGAGTATAACTACACGTGTAAAAAAGAAAATGTAAGAACGAGCAAATTTCGAACTGTAATCTGATGAAAATGTATCACCTGCTGTGAGAGTACAACTCTCGTTATATTCCTAAGGAAAATTAATTCACGTTGAACGGTACGAGACACGAGTAACAAAATATTCCTTCGTCAAAATGCCACTCGCATCGTTATTATTGGATGGTACTATACAGTGCTGATAAGTGCGAGCGTTTCCACGAGTTACACGGAAAGAATAACTCAATTTACGATGCAGTGCTCAGACAGGTATCTACCGACGAATGTAAATCACTCTTTGGAGAAAAAAAAATGAGTGAGAGAGAGAGAGAGAGAGCGAGAGAGCGAGAGAGAGAGAGAGAGAGATAAAATAAGCTACGCATCCGTTTTCCCGATGTAAGGGGAAAAGTTAAATAATAAATTCGCGCCGCGTTTTCGAAATCCTCGCGTGCTCCGCCGATCGACGTTCGAGTTAATTGCATTCCTACGTTATAGAGAGAATATATGACAAATCGTCCGTTGCTTCTGCTACTTTTTTTTTTCTTTTTTATTTCATTCTATTTTAATCACGATAGTCTGTACAAGCTTTTACGATAAACACGTTAACATTTTAACTTTGTTAGTACGTTAACTTTCGTAGAAAGTATTTCACAGTCGCCTAAAATGAACTTTCACGTACGGCACAGTTCGTTACGTATTTGCGAAAGAACGATCTATGCATTGTTGCGAAAATTAATTACATAAAACTTGAGGAGAAATATTACAAACCTGTACACGTATTGTTCTTGGGTAAAAGGATGATGCCATGGACATAATGATTAATCCATAAACGAGCGGATATTAATTAATTATAAATAATGAGTAAAGGCGTTTGACTCGGTGGGAGAGTCGCCCCTTCAAGATCGAGCAATTTCGCTAGATGACGTGCGTCTTTTCTTACCAATTAATAGATGATTAATTACCAGGATGACACTTTACATTTTCTCGTTTACCGCACCTCCGATATGCCGTAGACACTCGCGTTCGCTTCCTTTACCTCTTGTAATTAAACGATTTTCGCTAAGTAACGGGATAGCCTCCGTTCGAAGATAATAGAAAAGAAAATATACCAATATATATGTATGTATTCAATTTGTATGTCATGTCGGAACGGAAGAAATATAATTTTAATTTCTCATCGAGTGAAAAGTTTATCTATCGAAAATATTCGAACTCTTGGAATGAGCGTAGCATTGAAAAACTATTTTTTAACGCATATGAATTTTTATTCGTGGTTCATGATTGTTCGTTCGCGGCTTTCAGGATCGCATACACGTTCGTCCGCATTTTGTATATAGGAAAAGCGACAGTTCGTTTCTACGATTCGTTCGTTCTCGGTGATTGCGCAGTGATTGCCACGTCACTCACAAAATCAGCCGGTCTGCGCTTGGCGAATTAACGCAATTTCCAAAACAAACGGGCTTTACCTGCATTCCGCGCCTAGGGTACATCGGTTACGTATGGTATGCGCAGTTTGTATGTACGGTTTAATTGCGAATTTCGCCGCAAACGTCACTCGTTTATTACACCCGAAAAAACGCCAAGGATATCACACTGAAATTTGGCTTGCACTCGTATCCGACCTATCCATCGTTCAAGCTTGCATTTATCTATTATTCAAAGTGAATCTCACTAACTCGTTCGTTGTTCTAGTTAAAACATCCCTTTGGTTAGGCAAAAGAGCTCATTCCTCTGAACTGATGCGTATGTTCGACTAGATACGAGAAATTAACGTTACTAATGTCGATCGTTTATTCTTTTGGATTGCTCCATCAAATTTTTTTTCTTTTTTCGAGTAACTTTCGCCCTCTTATTTGTCGCTAGAAGCGTTAAAATAATCGACAGAAAGCTTTTTTTTATAAACTCTAAGGAAATGTTTCGTCGTAGTAACGCCGTCAGTCGCTTTAAATCAGGTCGGTATTCCACCCTCGATTTCGCAGCCTGAGGCCTTTCTACCCTATATTTCAATCAGTGCTCTTGACAGACCCCCTCCTCAACTTGATGCAAGAACCACTTTTCCTCCTGGCAAATTAATCGGTAAATTAACCATGAAAAATTAATCATCGCATTTTCGAAGAGCGCACATCGTTTCAAATGTTCCGTAACTTTTCAACTTTCCTCGTCGAGTGCTGTTGTATTTTCAAGAACGTATAAAAATAAAGAAGATTATAACGATTAGCGAATATTATCCTAAAAATCAAAAAGCAAACTTTTTCGACTGCGAAGTTCATATCGTTTTCCATGTACTCGCATTATCAAACAATATTGAATTATAATTCCGTCATATCGCATAAACATTTTTTGTGAAAGATACGTTCCTCTTTAAAAAAGAAAAAGAAAACTATCTCAAGGTAGAATCTTGGTAGTGGTCATTAGTTAAATTCGTATCCTCATTAGTTAAATCCTATTTAAACTTTTTCACCTTATTCGCAACATAATTCACTTCCGACCATGATAAGTACAACAATGGGCGACAAGAATCGGCCAGCCGGAAGATCGTTTTTGTTGTTTAAATGACTCTCCCATAATACGTAAATGAAAATAAGAGAAAACTTCAAAGACCAAGACGGAAAGGAAAAAATGGTGAGGGTTTCCTACGTAGTTATCTCTTTCTTTCCTTCTCCCCTACTCTCTCTCTCTCTCCCTCTTTCTCTCTTCCTTCTTTTCTTTTTTCTATTTTCTTAGAAGAGGTCTCGTTTGAATCAAAAGAAGAAGGAGAGGAATTAAGAGGAACTGCGAGATAAGAAAATGAAACGAGAAAATGGTAGAAAGCAAAAGATAGAGGTTGTTAGGGAAGAGAGAAAGGCGGTATTCTCAACGCGACCATTGGTAAACTATGTATTCGTTGAACCGATTGAAAGCGCTGTAGCGTACAGGCAAAGGGATACAAAAGAAACGTTGAGCTCGCAATAAAAGTTCCACGTAAAGTGAGTTTTTATTTCGCAAAGTCGGGCGGGTCACCCGCGGGCTTTTGTTTCTTCTTTCTCTTTCTCTCGCGTTCTTCTTCTCGGATACTTTTCTCTCCTTCCTCCACCCAACCATTGTCTTCTCTCTTCGGCCACCTAGAAGCCCGACAATTCTTTGGTTTACTTTTTTAGTCTCAGGTACACGCCCTACTGTACATTTTGCTTTATTTATTTAGTGTAGCGAGGCATTCTCATAAGCCCCTTTCTCGCCCTCTCTCTTCTTCTACTCTCTTTTTTTTTCCTACTCTCACGCTCCTCGTGTTTTCTTCTTTCCGCTTCTCATCTCTTTATCTGCTTTGTGACTATGGAACGTGTATAGCTATGAAAACGAAAAGATTTTTATAAACCATGCACGGTATCCCTGAAATTCATCCTCACACTTTTTCAAAAATCTTTTAACCTTGATATTAATCATCGAGATAATCACAATGTAGTAATAAAAATTGTAAACAGGTTCTATGTGTGCAAATGTTAAAGAATCGATCGAGAAAACACAACCATACCATTCTTCCCTTTTTTATTTCTTTTTTTTTTTTATTTCTCTTCATGTTTTTTTGCTACATTCTCTCGGTTTCTCTCGAAATCTCCCAAATCCTATAGACGATGTATGCGTTCCAACGGTGCCACGAAAAACGGCGCGTAGGCACACCCGGAATGTCTTGGTTTCTGAATAATTTTTGTAAATTGGTCCCATATGTATGAGCGAAGCCCCACCGAATTCAGGACTAAAAAGGGATGTGGAAGGTACGTACGCGGGTGTACACAGACAAACGCATACATACGTCTTTCGTTTTACTCTCCACATGCCCTCTTTTGCCGTTCCTCGACTCACTCACTGAGTTTACGTCTCTCTATCTGACTCTATCCCTTTTTCTCTTTCTGTTTCGCTCTTTCCAACACGGGCACGCCTATCTCTCTCTTCCGATTCTTTTTACTCTGTCTCCCTCTCTCTCTCTCCCTCTCTCCACTCTTTTTCCCTTCTTCCTTCTCCTCCTTCTCCTACCCTCACACACGTGCCATTTCAGTAGTGGAATTTTAAAACCGCCCCCGAAGAAATAAAACGGCTTTATGGCCGACGCACTAGCTGTGGCTGGATGGTTACTTTCCAAAAATATAACGTCTCAGTGGTATGTCTCCCTTGATATACATTCGCGTATCGTTCCTATGACGCATACAGTGCATTAACAAAATACATCATCTACGGTCTTGAAGATCGACTATGTAAAAGTGCAACGGATATGGCGAGACACGAGTTGACTGTTCGTTCCCCCGTATACATTAGCTATGCTAACCTTTTATATCCTCGGCTTACACGCACTCTCTACCGTCCGCTCGTTCGTAAATATTCCGACTACGCAGTTTATAGAAATTATTTTTATTTAATATCCTTTCCCAACATACATTTTCTATAAATAGTCACCATCGTTCCATGCATTATATGATTATATCGGGAGTGATTTAAATGACGTCCATTTTCCCGATAGATTTAAATATATTTAGAATCTAAACGAATGAGCACGAGTATCCACTTAAAATTCTGATATATATTTTAGTTTTTATAAATATTTAGATATATCGGGATATGTGAAAGATATAGAAAGTGGAATCTTGAAAAGTGATTTTTTAAGAAACTGTCGCTTAAATGACAGGTCTATTCTAGCTTGTTACCACTTAGCGCCGTGAAAAGTTGTAACTTTAAGTCACCCTGAATATGAGAATTCATGCGGGTAAACATAAGTTATTCACCCCTAGCTAACGAGTATGAGCTACTACTGCGTTTCTCGTTGATATCCTTAAGCAAACAGGGTGACACGCGATACCATATGACCAGAATGGCGCGTAGGAAATGGGAATATCTTGCGACGCTTTCTTCTGAATTTCGATGATGCTTTCTATCATCGCATCGTATCCGTTCGAATCGGCTACGGAGACAAATAGCTTTCTATATTGCCGGGGGGTGAAAATGAAAACGATATCGGCTCTACCGTCCTCGAATTTCCAATTGGTATTTCTTATTCATGTTCGATGTCGTTTGTTAACAATTCGAGAAAACATTTCGAATTACAAAGTATTTTATTATAGATACGCGGTTCAGGGAACTTGTTTTACCCTTAAATATTAAATCTTTTCGATTGTCACAATTTATTGTATATATGTACATCGAACTTTTTTGAGAAAATTTTATAAGAAAATTAAAAAATAATATTTTCTTTTATCTTATATATAAATTATAGTGGATAAAATTATGTGATTTGTATAATAAACTGGATCGTTTACCTATATCGCATATAAAGTTAATTCTATGTATTGGAGGTATCCATTAAATCAAATGACAGTGTGCTTGTATTTTATTGACTAAATTTTAAACAGAATACGAAGACCGTAAAATAAGGATGGTTAAGCACGATTCGAAGGCCTACTCTCCGTATACCCGTTGACCTCTCTACTCGATCCTCTTGGTCATCCTGCGGTGAACGTACTGGCCGATACCAGTTTGACCCTTAAGAAGGCACTCCATCAAAAGGATAGCTTTTATACCTTTTATATTTACGAGGGATGTTTCTTCTTCCACGCGCCGGCTTCTTCGCGATAAGAGTTACGCTCGTATATCGACCATATCGGCTTCTTTTATCCTTGAGAAAGCAGACCTACGCTTCGTTCGTTCTTCTTGCGTAAAATTGCGTAAAAGGAACGTTCTATCTTTCTTCCTTTTCTCTTTTCGTTGTCCTTTTAGAACTTCAAACAAACGGATAACGTGAAAACAATTACTAAATGTCTTTTCTTCGACCATTGCAATAACGAAAATATAGACGTATTATAGTCGAAAAAGGAACAACAATAATGGTCGACAGCCATCGTTCGACACCTTTTCACTCTTGATTCATCGTCCTACAATTTCTTCCCTCGAGAGTTGTCCATATCTCTTAAAAGGAACGGTAACCGTTGTATGTGGTGTTTTGACAGGAAGAAGAGGTTCATCGATCGTCGAACTCAGCCAACTGTCCTAAACATCCTTTATCCTGACAGCCGGCAGACCTCCGATTCGCTAAGGTAAGACGAATGGAAACTCCGTGTATCCCCTTATCGAGTATCTTTCTCTGTCGATTTGTCGGATGTCTCAAAATCGTTCAGATATTCATCGATTTATTTCATAATATACAAATCTATCAAAATACGACGGCTATTACTCTAGAAATAGAAAATTTTCATTAAAATTAAAATTATTTTATTACTATAATTTGATGTAATAATAAAAAAAATAAATAAATAAATAAATAATAATAATAATCATTATTTTGGACAGCACCTATGCTAGAAAAGGGAAGGTTACATAGACAAGAGAACACGGAATAATATACAACGAGACAAAAAATAGTATCGTACTCGATGCGGATCCCCGTAAATTTCTTTCTCCCTGCCCTATCCTTTCGCGCATGGTTAACTCCCTTGCGCTCATCGACTGCATGATTATGCAGCGAACTGATGCAGCCTCGGAAGTCCGCATATTTTTATGCGGATTCGCGTATGCGCAATATAACGATGCTGCCGAGGCAAAAGGGCGATTCATCGAAGGGCAAAAGAAAAATAAAAAGAGTAGAAAGTGTTCGTAAAATATACTGGAACTGCATAACCGTAAATGAAAGGGAAAACCGAGAACATGGGAAATATAAAGAGAGAGAGAGAGAGAGAGAGAGAGAGAAAGAGAGAGAGAGAGAGAGAGAGAGTAGATCATGAGGTCGTGTTATCTTCGTTATCCGCATTAACATAATCATTGAAGCATTAAATTCGACAACGATCGCTCGACCGTATCACATCGTTCAAATCGATTCCAGCATGAAATACGCTAAGCAAATTACATTTCACAATAAAGTAAATAAAAAGATTGGAACAATTCATAAAGATGGCTATTCAAAATTTTTCTCGTTTCTTTCCTGTCAATTCTAATTCAAACGTCCATTCATTATCGTCCACTCGTTATTGTCATTTTCTTAACCGAAAAATAATTCCAACGCTCGTTTATTCTTCTAACGCAAAAATTTCATTTTAGTTTGCAAAAAAAATAGTACATCATTTTCGGTCGTCAAAAAAATCAGTAAAAACAATGTTCGGAAAAGGTTGACGGTACAGTTGGGTGCATAAGAACGAACTCAATTCGATATTTAAATCGGCCGAGCGAAAATAAAGCGGATTCATCCATTTCTTTGAAAATAAATGCACTTTCGTGAACGCGCATGAGTCGACAGGCAAATTCGATAATCGCGAAAAGCACGATCTGCGTGGGTGGGAAAGCGTTGGAATCAAAATAACGCTCGAGAGCGCGGTTAATCGTATCGATTTAATCCTTTCGTTTAGCGGCGGAGAATGCGTCAGAACGATTAATCGCTATCGTTAACGCGTCGCGACTTACGACAACGCCATTTAGGACTTCCCGTCACGCGAGCTGAGTCCAACGAAATTGTCAACACCCTTTAGGTTCCCTAGGGTGAAGTTCTACACAACTACGAACATACATTACGTGATTCTAACGATCTTCTGTTTGTAAAATCTTTATAGAGAAAAATTTATTTATATATTTTACAAATTAAGATAAAATTGAAAAATACAACGAGATTGAATACGTGCCAGATAATAATTTTGATTTCTCAAACTACTTTAGAGATACAGAAAGAGAGAGAGAGAGAGAGAGAGAGAGAGAGAAAGTTTGGAGAAAAGCGCGTTTAGAGAGTGAGCGTAACGAAAGAATATGGAAAGTGCAGTAAATAACGGTTGGAAAGGGTAATGTTGCATGAACGCGATAAGCCGTCACCTAAGGCATGTGTATTCTTAAGAGGTGATTCTAGCATCCAGCTTGGGTTTGTCCGCTTGGTATCAGCCGAGTGCCATTCGTCCGATCCTCCTAAATAAATAGCAAACAGATAAGAAGGGTCTGAGAAAAGAAGGATGAGAGAAAGAGAAAGAGAAAGAGAAGAGAAAAGTAGAGAAAGGAAGAGGAAAGAAAAGAAAAAAAAGAAAAAGAAAAGAAAAGAAAAAGAAAAGGAAAGAAAATAAGAAGAAAAAGAGACGACAGGGGAAGGCTGTGTTCTTTCGATTTTGCGTATGTTTCTCTTGTGAATGCACGTGTCCGGAGGCAGAAATAGGCGCGAACAGGAGGAAAGGATGATTTCTTGAGACTCGAGGAAATGGTCGTCGTTCGCCAACAGGAAGAGAAAAGGGAGAAGAGAGGGTGACTCGCATTTCTCTTTGGAAGGCCGACGACAAATCGCTTTGACGTGGCTGTCGGTCGGAAAATTTCGCTTCTCCCGAGGTTACCGTTGGAAACGCGCGATCACTCATTGCACGTCGGCCCAGATTCCTGTCGCGACGATTTGTTCGCTCGTTCTACTCTTCACGAGCAACCCCTCACCCTTTTTTCTCTGTCTTCTCTCTCTCTCTCTCTCTCTCTTCGTTTTTACGAAGCTCCGCAGGAAATAGCTTTTCTTCTCCTTCACATTAGTTTTATTTTCGTGCCAACCAAAATTTCATGCGTTGGGATCGTCGTTTGCATAATACCGTTTAGTAAGAATACGATGTCGCTTTATCCTGCCACGTTTGACGTACCGTTTATTCTATCTTTCTCTTTCGTACACACATACACACAGACAAATTTGTGCGTACGCACGTTCACTCTTGCACAACAAGCAAGTTTCCCTAGCGACCGTCACGACTCTTCCGAAGTCATTCAAATTGGTTTTTTTCAGCCGGATTATTCTTCGGATTTGCATGAAAATGAAACTTTCATAGATGGGCGAAATTAATGAATTTTAATAAGGACTCTCTGTTCTTCTCGTGGTTCGTAGCTTCCACCCTTCCTCCTTCTTCTCATCTTTTGGTTCTCTTCCTTCGTTTCTTCCATCTCCTCTTTCTCCGTTTCTCCTCAACGCAACACCGCTGCTTCGTCCCCATTATCGTCAGATAAATTAAATGCGCTAACACTGCTGTAAAAAGTTTAGACTTTCAGGACCTCAACTTACCGTTCATCTTCTTCCCTCGTTTGTCCCTGTCGCATTTTCTTCTCTTTAATACGATCTGATGTACAATCGAATTTCCATCAATTAAAATAAATATGCATCAATGTAAATCTAACTACTTTTTCTAGATGTCATTTAATAACGATTTTGATAAAGTAAAATATTAATTGAGAAATTCAACGTTCCATTATTATAAAAATTTTCTCTTTGTTTCAGGTAAGATGACACACAGAGAAATGCTCGCTAAGACGGAATCGCAATGATCACCAGGACTTATCGGCCACGAAGGTACGGAAAGGTTGTAAATTTATAAAGAGATATTTTGACGCATTCCGCTCGATTCGACGAGGTGTCGACTTAGCCACACATTGCTTTTCTGTTCGTTCAACGGAGTGATGTATGGAGGGTTACGAGAAGAAAGCAAGAGAGAAGACGAGAGTTTATAAGTTGGTAATTTGAAGCACGGGGCACGTACGCGGATCCAGATCTTTGCGGCGCCGAAATAAATCAAGCACCTACGTTCTCACCCAACCCCCTTCCGTTTTCTTTCCTCCCTTCCTTCCTTTCTTCTCTTTCGTCGTTCTTTCCAAGCTCAAGCTTTACTCACCCTCCCTCTCCTTCTCTCTCTCTCTCTCTTTCTCTCTAAAACAGCCCTCTTTCTCTTCTCGATCTTCGCGCAAGCCCGCGGTTATTTATTCGAGAATTACCGTCGCTTATAATAAGCCCCTCTTTATTCTTCACTGGCGTGGCGACCATGCCGCTCGGCACTGGAACAGATTTCCCAGTGATTTAATGGAGACTATCGCGAAAATACCAAGGACCTGAAACTAACATCCTTGGCCGACCGATCGTGCCACCGTCTCAATGATCGTATTTACTTCTTTGAAATTAAAAAAAGGAAAGGATTAAATTTTGCGATTATTTTCTAAAATATAATATTTTTTTCTTCTTACAGAATTAAGATACATAAATGTATCTAATAAAAAACAAGATATTTTTTATACTTTATCGTTATCATTGAGTATCATTACAATATTTTAAATTTGTGAAACAGATCAATTTTTTCAAACCACGCATATTACCATGATTCTGGCTTTCGCAATTCGATTGCTATTGTTTATTTTTTAATTTTCCCATTGAGAAGAAAGGATAATATCCATAGCATGAAAACTCGTTATCCCTCGATACATTTTTCGAGATTGACTCGAAATAAAAAAGAAGAGAGAAAAAGAAAGAAGAGTTGGATATTCGTGTCCGCTCCTTTTCTTAGATCAGTTTGCGTATCATCTATTCTCCTCGCTATCGTTTCGCAGAATGTGAGCCAGGATAGGAAGTCCCTCCGATAAGAAGTAAGAGTTTTCTGCGCGCGCAGGAAAACCCACGCCCGGGGGGTGTGGTCACAACTATCGTCGCCCCCCTTTTACGTAGTAGGAGAGAGTGTGATCGAGGAAATATAAGAGAAAGTACGAGGGCATAATCGAGGAGAACGGTTTGGAGAACGCACAAGAAGTAAATCCCAAGGATCAGTTGGATGGAAATTAGTGATCTTTCATTAAAAAAAGAAAAAGGAAAAAAGGAGAAAAAGAAAATAACAAATTAAAGAATGCAGAATGATCGCGGGACAAAGTCTAATTCGAGCGGATTAGAATTAATCTTTAAAAGGGATTAGAAAAAAAAAAGAAAAAAGAAAGAACTTGTTTGCACTACCCTATTGTTCTTCGTCCGTTGTTATCATCGTATAGTCAAATTTTAAAGCGATTAAAGGGATGACGCGAGACAAGGTAGGATGAAAAGATAAAGGAGAAAAAAGGGAAAAAAGAAAAGAAAAAAAAAAGATGACTATCCCGTAGAATTTCTGCTTGTATCGAAGCGGATGGAAGAAAGAAAGCCTGGGTATGCTGGCGGACGGACATGATCACGCATTGAATCTCATTGGTGATAGCCACGAGTGGCGGGTAATATATCCACAGCGCTCACCCAGCAAAGCTACCATCCCAGCCATCCGTAAGCGAAGGTCGTTGCGAGCGTCGTTGCGACCGTCCACTGTCCCCGGTGTGTGCGGCCATTGTGCGAAGCTTTGTTCGAACGGTGACGGGGTCACATTAATCTGTCTCTCGCTCCCTCCGCATACTCTCGCTCTACGTTATAGAAGCTCGACTACGCGGACGTTCGCGTTCGAGTGAACGACGGGGTGACAAGGGTGGTTGTCCCTCTAGGTACACATCGAATATCGCGAAACTCGAGGACTGGACTTTTACTTCGAGACCATGCAGAGAATCGATCGATCTTTGCTTCCTTCACTAATGATCTATCGAATCTCTATTATCGATCGTCTTTTCTTTTCTCTCTCTCTCTCTCTCTCTCTCTCACTCACTCTTTTATTTCTTTCATTAGTCATAATTCTTAAACGATACATTTTTATTGTATTAAATACATAATTGATTACATCATTATCTTTATTTTTCTTATATCGTATGTATTTTGTTTGATCGACGCGATACTACTACAATTTCAATAAATATCTCTCCTCTTTATCACTCTCACTCTCTCTCTCTTTCTTTATCTCTCTCTCTTTCTCTTTCAACTGGACAACTGTTTTATTCAACATGATCCATCAGCTCTCCCCTTAGATCTCGATCGCTCTCGAGTACCATGCATCTCGAACTTGTATCGTTGCCTTTGCCCTGACACTTTAACCACCCATCACAAATACTAACTCGCACGCACACACGTCGCCCATATACACACATGCACGCATACACTCTCGCACGTTTTACGGTTATTGCTCCCGCGAGACCTTCTGCCCATTTTACTTCCTCTCCCTTTTGCCTTTCCCTCTATACCGCCGATACAGAAACATTTTTAAAGTATAATACTCTCGCGAACGACCACGGAGATGATCCTGTTAAACTTCTATATCGATCTTCGTCTTATTATTCGTATAACGACTTATGAAGAAACGCGTTTGATTCGCATCTATGAAGATTTTTTTATTGTATTCATTTTTTACATTTTTTGGAGAGTGCATGTTAATTTATACATTGGAGTTCGAATAGATTACAAATTCCACTACTAATATATTCTTTTGTAGCATTCCGAATGAGAAGAACAAAGGGACTGTTAAAAAGAAAAGAATCATTAGTCAAACGTTCGTTGTCGACTGTTTAAGATGACGTTAGAATCGTAAATTGTTCTACTGAATATAAAAAGAGATACGGTTCAGTTAGGTAGACCGATTAGATCGTGTCCGACCCTCGCGCTATCGTCAATGCCTTTATTTGCAGGTCTCCTTCTCTTTTTTATCGTGATAGCACGTATTTGCGTTTACTCCAAATGACTAATGACGTTATAGATCGTCATTACATTCAACGTATACGTAATGTACAATACCATATTAACTGTTTATTCTTGAATCATTCGATCGTGTTTGAGAATTATTAATTACAGAATAATATTTATTCAGTTATACGATTGGAATACTTCTTATTCATAAAATTAACATAATTACAAAAAAATGACATCTTAATATTGAGAGGGAGAGAGAAAGAGAGAGTGAAAATGACAATTAATTTGCTTAAATTTGGAGATGTTTATGGCAGTGGTTAATTTATAATTCATCTACCACCGATATACACGAAACGAAGGAGTAATCACTCTTAAAATCACTATATTGCAATGATTGGCAAGAAAAATGAATAGTAAAGCACCACGAAAAATTTATGAGGAACTGTTACTGAGAGAAACATCACACAAACGGCCGACATCCAAACGCGACTCGTATCTAATTCGAAATGACACGTGAAATACCTTCGTTTTCCATGATCAGTGTGAAGGGTACTTACGTTATTTATTGACTAAGGAGATTTTGTTTCTTAGCGTTTAAAAACTATTATACGTATATACGCAGTGTGTATCGTGCCGGGAGAGTCACCTGTTCACGACGAACGATTCGCTCCTGTTACATTGTTTCGAAGCTCGATAGACCCGTAACAGGAGGGGGTGCGTGCGCATTTCTATTTCGAGTTTCGAGACATCGGCCGTTGTATCGTGGCTGTATCGATTCACCCCCACTACTATTACCTACACTTCATAGTGGGGATACACCACGGGCAACCCATTCTGCACGAGGCAAAATTTCATGCTTCTTCAGAAACATGGATTTTATTAAAAAATCTATTAAAAAGAAGTCTGCTTCCAACATTTATTTCATATAGTATTTAACAAAAGAAACTGTAAAACGTTAACGAACTGCTTCGATATTTAAAAAGAATTTGATTTCTTTTAATTAGTTGAATTCCAACGAAGATAATTATTAGAACACTCATTATTATTTTTTATTGTTACGTAATGATTATCTTCGAAAATATTAATGTAGAAGGATTGAATCTTTACAATAGTCAGTAATTTTTTACGGGTCTAAAAATAACGAGTTAAAAGAAAATTCTGAAGAGGGTAACATGGACTTGTACAGTGTTCCCCCACTTCGGCCAAAGACACCCCTTACTGTGCCAACGTCGAACCACCCCTACAACCTCTCCGACGTTGGGAAAGCATCCGTAGTTCAGCTATCGTCCGTAGGATGGCGACAGCATTCGGTTTTCCTCAAAAAAGTGAAATGCTAACCACCCCTATGTTGGTAAAGTGGAGAATCATCTCTTACCGATAAAATTTTCGAACTTTTAGGCGGGCTCCGCCAGAGCGAACACTCGAGTTAAATCTTCTCTTCAAAATTACAAGCATATGTACGAGTAAAGAAGATATATAAATGAAAGACGAAAGGACGCAGAAAAGATCGAAGGAAAGTAGGTGGTTGTGGGTGGGTGGTAGGAAGGGAAAGTAGAAAGGTAGCAAGCGGGAAAAAATAATACTCACGCCACATAGGGTAGTACAGTAATTTTCAGAGCAGTCGTGCTCGGCTTGTAGCAGGGTAAGCGTGACTGGGGGCGATACGATCGAGATCGCGCTGGACGGATAAGCGGCCGCCAGCTAGGCCGTTTTATTTTCTAGTTTAAAATGTAAAATAACGGGAATTTCGCAAATTATAGCGGCGAGCGTTATTTGTACAAAGTAATGCGGCGAGCGTGCCTGTCCTTTTCTTTCGACTCTGGCTTGCGTCTGACTTCGGCACTCTCTTACCTTCCACATCCCGTTCACCTCTTTCAACCAGACCACTTTTCAACTTTTTCTACGACTTCAAGCTCTCGAGTACTTTGCATTCGGTTTTGGAATTTCACCGCGGTGTCGGCTCACGCTATCATTATTTTTAGGGGTGGAATAAATGCATTCGTTTCCTTTTCTCTCTTTCTCCCTTTTTCTTTTTTGAATCCTAGTGCGACATGGCACAGGACCATAAGAATGAACGATCCCATTGGCACATATATATGTGTATATTTCCAACGATTACATGTATATCGTTACAACTTTCTCTTTTTCTTTTTCTAGTTTGTATTCGTTCGCGTGCATAACTCATCGTTAATGCTAAAGAAGACGATAGTCATGAGCTATGTCATTTCTAATTTATTTCTCTTCGGTATTCCCGTTTTTCATTATTAAGCGTGTCGATGTAATTATGCTAAGTCCTTGGAGCACACTTAGTTCTTCTGTCAATATTATTTCCTTATTTATTTTTCAATGACTATACCACTTCCCTTGTGTCATCTAAATTTTATCAAGTTACCGTACGTGTTACTAAACCTAACGATTTTATTCTATCTTCTCTCATTCACTCTCTCTCTCTCTGCCTCTCTCTTTCTCTCTATCTATCTATCTATCTATTTATTCCTCTGTAGTACGATCAATGAAAGGAGAAACGAAAGAGTAGGAAAAGTACGATCATAGATATCGTTGCGAATTTATGACCTCACTCGGACTTGAAATATTTCACGAGAAAAGTCAACGTCGAGATTCTATGCTTATTCTATTTCAGAAAAATAATAAAGTTATTCGAGAGCAGTCCTTTAGTTCTACTATGATTATTCTTGCTTAAATGAATGAAGACTCGACTTGGTAGATATGAGTTGAACGGAGTGTGTAGTTTTAAAGGGGGATTTAATATCAGAGTAACCAGATCCGGGTTCATCATGGTCCGCGTGGATCCGCTTACAGCCCTTTGATAATCGAACACCGGAAAACCATTGCGCCCGTAACTGCTTCGTTCAAGCTTCATATCGTATCGTCATGTAAGCTCGAATCTTCATAAAGATTATATTCAACTAATAATTAAAATTTAATAGTATCTAATCCAAACTAAACATTTAGGAAATTAGAAAGAAAGTTTTTAATTATCGTCATAAGACATTCATTTTCGATACAATATGTAAAAAGAATTAATATTTGTTAATAATTATAGCGTTTTCTTGTTTAATTCTCTTTTTGGAAAACGAAGCTAAAGAACATGAAAACTGCACTCCACTATTCGTGACAACAAGCCGCGAGGGTGTTTACATTGTTCCATCGGTTTCGCAATGCACTCGACGTACAGCTACATAGCAATCAAAGAGAAAAAGAGAGAGAGACAGAGAGAGAGAGAGAGAGAGAGAGAGAAAGAGAGAGAAAGAGAGAGATGCTTGTTGGCGAGCTCGAGCAGCTGTAGGAACCAGGCTCTCGCGAAATATTTTACACACTTTTCCTGCGGCGTTACACGAGAGGATTCCATATATACTAGGATGGGTTAGAATGAAAGAGAAAGAGGAAGAACACACAAAAAGAGAGTGGGAGAGAAAGAAAGAAAAGAGAGAGAAAGAGAGGGGGAGAGAGAGAGAGAGAGAGAGAGAGAGGAAGAAAGAGAGAAAAGAGAGAGAGAGAGAGAGAGAGAGAGAGAAAAGAAAAGGAAACGAAAGACTATTTACGTTTGTGTTAGACGTAGTTGATGGATAAGGGACGGGAAGAAGTAGGACGTTTGGACGGAGAGATAGAGGAGAAGGAGTTAGCAAAAGAGTAGTGCGTGTTTTACACGACACAACCACCCTTACCACCATCCAAGCAAAAACCCTTGCTTGCTAAGTCATTACTATTAATAACCAGACAACCAGAAGGAGAGAGAGAGAGAAAGAGAGAGAGAGAGTACGATAGACAGGGCGTATTATTATTCATAATGATGTGATTCATTTCCCTCGACCCTATCTCAACAGGCCTCTCTTTCTCTCGTTTCTGATATCCTCAAAGTCGCTTTGTCTCTTTCCTTGTTACTCATGGTATTTCGCTTTCGTTCCTCCGTTTGTCTCTTTCCCTCTTTCCATCTGCCTGTACACAAGCTGTCCCTTTCGCGAATGTCTTCCGTAATCACATTAATATGCAAATATTCTTCACTTTGCCGAAGCGACAAGATCGTCGATCGTCGCGGCACGCTTTCTCTCTTCTCCCCTCTCTCTCTCTCTCTCTCTCTCTTTCTTTCTCTCTCTCTCTCTCTCTCTCTCTCTCTCTCTCTCTATCTATCTATCTATCTGTCTCTGTACATGCCTTGAAGATGCAATTTCGAAATGAGAAACGAGACGCTTCGCAGACTGATTCGCAAGCAATGCTAGTTACAAATACCGTCGGAGAAGCTTCGCATTTCCTATTGTTCTCTCTGCAAACAAAATTTTGTCGAATTGAATATCTTTGATATTCTCTTTCTGCATGGTATCGTCCACGTGCGCGCGAACGGTCTTCATGAATCAATTCTTCATGGATCAATTTGAATCTTTTTTTTTCTATCAAACCTTTCAACTTGCGATGATTATTCAAAATATGTATTTTAAAAAGTTTTTTTTTTTAATTCGATATTTATATAATACATCTTATTTTGTTTTCTTTTAACTAAGTGTATATTTATGTATCCTTAACTCGGCGTAATTTACATTTCCTTATATTACGATATCATTTATATGATTAACTCGAACTCTTGGTTAGAATATTTTTTCTTCGGAAGATACAAAGAGTGATTTGAGTATACAGCTTAGTAATCTGTGATATTTAATTTAATTCACTTTTACGTTAATGTAGCCCCATTCTGAGATGAGGAAATGAGACGAAAAAAGGAAAGGGTTTTCTCTTTAAGAAGATTAATGAGATTTACATTAAAATTTACTTGTCTGTCTATTCTTCTAAGAGTTATTCATTAAAACATCTAATATGATTATTTAAAATAATGAACTCGTTGACTTTTGTCATTTCCGAAAGTATTTCGTAATATCATCGTTAATCATTTTAAGAAAAAGTAAAGTCAGCGAGGATCAAATTTCTCGCGTTATATTTTCGTTTCCCCAGAAAACTACGGGGAACACGCTGCGTGTACCGGCAGGCAATATCATTTTTTCTTCTTCCTCTCGTGTCATATCCGAATCGACCCCACGCAGATGGCAAAATTTTCGGAAATTGTCGCCAGAGAAAAAGGGAGCACGTACGTGGACGCTTTAATGGCCATGCCACGAAGAGGATAGGTGGAAGTGTTTGCGCGAAATGGCAGATATGAGTTAAATAAATCTTGGATGGGAGCGCTTACTGCCATGAAAGAAAGAGCGCCGTTTCGCGAAACGTGCGTAAAGGTTATTGCAAAGTGAAGTAGTGGAGGTAAACTGAACAACTTATTGAAAGAGGAGATCTTCTTTCAGGACGATAAATATACAAAGGGAGATTTTCTTTATTGTCTCGAACATCGAATTCTAACAATTTTCTCTTAAATATAAACCGATGAGCATTTCTAACTAATATCGACGATATCCTATCGAAAAGATTCGTTTCGATTATCCTTCTATTACTTTACTTATCTAAACGAAAAATTATTTGTAATGATATAGATTGTAATGATATAGATTCAACTGATAAGAAGGAATGGATAAATGATGTTAACTATTGACATGGTTCGAAGGTAATTCTTCATCATGTTAAAATATACGACTATAATATTGAGATAGAAATAAATAGATAAAGCTAGAGAGAGAGAGGGAATACGGTAGGGTTACATAGCTATTTGCCGAGGGCAAGGTACGATACGATGAGGCTGTGGCGATGCTATCCGCAGAGAGCAGAGAGAAAGAGAGAGGGAGATAAAGAGAGAGAGAGAGAGAGAGAGAGAGAGAAGAGAGAGAGAGAAGAGAAAGAGGGAAGAGGGTGAATGCGAGGAAACGTAACTTTGCCTCCTTATTTCCCAACAGACTCGCTCGCTCTACCCTCTACCCTCTGCCCTCGCTCTGCCCTACGAACATTCCTCTTCTTGCTCTCCGACCCTCTTTCCATGCAACGTGGTCGCTCAGCCCATCTCTCGCTCCCATGATTTACAACCAGCGACGCTCATCTTGTAAACAGAAGCGCGTTCTTCCACTCTCCGCACGGTGATATTCTATCTCTCTTATATTCGGCATTTCTTATTCGAATGCGACTCCATCTTCGAGCATCGTCGCCGAAAATTTATCCAACCTTTCGCCTTTCTTTCGAGAACGACAAGACCGACCGCATCAAGAAAGAAGTAAGCGCACCTGCTCGCGAAGATCCGGCAAAAAGGTCCAGACTAGAAAAAGGAGAAAGAGAAAGTTGTTTCGTTTTTCAGTCGCGAACGATATGCGTATGGAAAATTCAGAGGTCTTATTCCTTCTTAAGATATTCTCTTCGTTTCTTTTCATTTCTTTTTTCCTATTCTTTTCTTTTGACCTTTTCTTTTTCTTCATATTTTTTTCTTTTTGTTTTTATTTCCTTCTTCTTTTTTCCTTTTCATTAAACGGTGATTGTAACGAAGGCAATGACGGTACTATGTCGGTTAGAAAATTAGGAACTTGTAGTTTGTCATTGAAAGGGAATTTCGTTCGTGTACTTTTCGAGAATTAACGCGCGCTGCAGTGCTTTCGACTCTCGAAGAGCGGCAGTTCACCGAGATAAGAACGTAACTTTGGCTCGTCTAGGTGTCGCGCGCATTAATTATAGTTAATAGAAATTTGATTTAAACGTTTGCATCGCACTTAATGGACGCATTAGAGGGAAATACATAATGCACGAGATGGAACGACGACTGTTGGGCCAAAGTAGGGGAACATTTACGATCTAAATGTATTCATTGCTTTACTTTGTAGAAAGGTCAGTCGACGGAAAGTAGTATTTTAGTTGAGGGCACCTAGGTACCATGCCACTAGTTGCTAAGTGCAAATAGTCAGCTTTAGGATAGGAGGAGAATTGGAGGAAAGGGAAAGACGGAGAGAGAGAGAGAGAGAAAGAGAGGGTGAATGGGCTCCGAGGTCCCAGACTTATTTCACGCTAGAACGAAAGCGGGGTACTTGGGGATCTTGGGAATTCCAAATTCAGATCTGGGAATCCTACCCGCGGGTCCATTGTTGAGCGTCCGCTCTTTACCCCCTTATACGCTATTGTAAAGTCATGCCACGGTTTCCTAATGAACATGAATAATAAGTAAACCTCGATTGTTTTAAAAAATGCAATATCCTTTGTCTTTGATTATGTTCGTTTTGAATATGATACCGGTTTGTTAAATTTTTTAATCAATTATCGTATTAATACGCTCGATGTATAAACCAAAAATTAATTATAGACTCTTTTTTACAAAAATGAACCTTTTTTTTTTTACAAAATGAACTTGTTTTCTGTTATTCTCCATTGTGAAAATTAATTACTATTACGTCGAATAAAGGTACGTATTATGTAGGTATGTATGAATATAAGCATAATCCAAAAGTCTGTTTATCCATTCTACAACTCGCATTCATGAATTCCAAATAAACTATTATAATTACGTTAGTGATTCCACTTGCCTTTGTTTGGCAAAATCACGAATTAACCGTGTTGTAATTAAACGGAATATGTAGTAGGTAACCAACGATAAATTATGGAATTCCTAACGAAATTAAAAAAAAAAAAAAAAAAAAAACACATAATATAAATTTTAACATATAATCGTTAGTGATCTTCGAATATGAAACTATCAAACTGACAATTATCGTTTTATCATGATCATCAGTGAATCGTGATCATCAGCGAATCGATTTAGAACTATTTATTGTGGCCCCTTTTCTTTCCTTGCGCATTTTTATAGAAAGCTCTCTGTTAAAATAACATGGTTACAATAACAGTGGCACGATTGTAGAGGTTGAAGAGCGAAGAACGAGAAGGGATCTCTTGTTAGCTCGTCGAAAGGGGAAACCGAGCGTCGAATTTCCCTTTGAATTTTGCGTACGAATTGGTTTTTGAATGTAGCGTCGATGTTATATCGTTTTTTGCGGCGTAATCTAACAACGCGAGAATGAGCTTGAAAATCAAGGCGGTTTAGCATGCACAGTTGGAGATGGCGTTTGAGAGCGTTTCGAAGCGTACGAAAAGTTTTTTGAAAATGCTCGAGTATATAACAATCGAATGGATACATGATCTCGAACAATCAGTAATTGCATTTTAAAACGCATAACATTTCCCAAATGTTACGTTACATAATATAAATCTACATGTATACGTATTTCTACGTGATTATTCGCTTTTTCTCTGTCTGTCTGTCTGCCTACCACCCTTTTTCTCCTCACTAGCGTATTCGTTCGAGCATAACGTATATGCTTTTGCATTGTTCTCTCATTGTGTCTCGAATAGTAATTATTTTAGACGTCGCAATCCAACGCTTTTGCATTTTCTCTCCTTCTATCTTTCTTTCATCCTTCGTCTAATGTAACTGGACTGTGAGTACAAAACGAAAACACTTGAGTAATGGCTCTACTAAAATATTGCTTTCAAAAGTATCGTTTCAACGAGTAACATTACCTTCTCCTAAGAGAGCTAATACCATTTACGTATGCTCTTTCGCAAGAAACACTCGTTTTGATTGTATGATTACCAAGAGATTGAAGTAAAAAAAAAAAAAATATATAAAAAAAAATGAAAAAATAAAATCACTTTACATTTTTCTTACTATAATATTTCTTACTTAAGTTGACATCAATGTTTTTATTTCTTTAATACTTTTTAAAAACGAGGAAAAAAAATTGTATAACGTTTTCCTAAAACAACCCAACTAACAGTGTATTTAGCCTGAAACGTTTCATGCGAGATATCGCAATTAGCCCTTAACTTTCGTTATTCTTCATCCAGATGTCATATACCCGAAAGAGAAAAGAAGAGAGAAGCGAATCGATCGGGGGTCGGTCGTCAGCGAGACGTTTAATCTACCATTTTAACCGTGGCACGACAGGTTCCTGCTCGTTTCTCACTGCCATTTTGCAGACAGTGACAAAAACTTGATAGCACGGCGCTAAAACCGGAGCACGTAGATGTAAGAGCGAGCGTGTAACTGGCGCGAAGCGAGAAAAACACATTTTTTGCAGCGGAAGTTAAACTCACAAGAAGAGCTTTTATGTCTTTTTCAAACGTATTACTCAATAGACGATTACATGGTATAACAATCTCGTTGAGTTTCCCTTAAATATATGTGAAATAAGATTTTTTTCCCCTTCTTTGAGCTTATCTTACATGAGTTTTATACTTTATTACAAAGATTTTTATATGTAATTAAAATTTTATTTTCATTCCAATAAATTAATTCTCTTTATAACAATATACATGTCAAATATATACCACGTTATCTGACGGATCCATCATTTCCTGAATGAAACCATTACCCTTAACTCGAATATCGTTATTATTCATTTATCAGTAGGGGTTCCACCAACGAAACTGTTGTCCGTGACTAGACTAGTCGTGACACGACGATATCACCACCCTTCTCCATTCATTCTTTTCACGATCGTTTGGACTATCCTAAAAGGGAAGTCTCCTTCCTCTCATTTCCTTATTTTTTTTTTCACACGGTTTGACAAACTTCCACCCCTCTTCTTTGTATATTCTTCCTTCACAATTTTCTTTTTCGCCTTAAGAAACCTGATATTACAAAATATATAGTTATAGAATTGATATAATAAATAAAACATGAGACGAATAAAAAATTTCCGTTGATGAGAATAAAGAGAATAAAAATGACAATGACGATGATTTAGTAGGATTGTTATTTCAGAATTTGAAAACATTTCTACACTTTTTACACTTGTAAGGTACCATTATCGAGTCTTACGAGCATGTTGTCCTTGTTGGATTTCCGTATAGCTTGAACGAGAAATGATATTAAGGGTGGTCGTATAGGGCGCGAAATACGTGTACTTACTATGTTCGGGACTCGTGTCGAGATCGCGTGTCTTGCTCGAGGCGACGCGATAAACGTCCGAATATGCCTAACTTCATTCTTATGCTGTCGCTATACCCCCCATGAAGTTTACGTCTTCATACGAGAGCCTTTGCCCTCTGTCCGAATCAAATCAATCGCTTTACCGACGAAGGGAATCGTTGACTCAACCTCCCTCCCCCCCCCCATTGACGTTGTCCTATAATAGAGGGAGAACATGATGAATGAAGGAAGAAGCTTTTAGTATCTTTGATCTTTCTAAGATACTTCCTTTCCTTTCTCGTGACATAATAATACTGAAGGAACATGATTTACTACTCGTTAATCAAATTCTTCCATTTTTAGAGTACGCTTAAGCAAAATTCAGAAATATTCGAACGAGCTAAAGTAACAAACTATGAAATTATTTACCGCGCTTTTTCAATTTATTGGCAACAAATATATGTACGTGCATAAAAAATGCAAACCATTCGAACGTTTCGAAGTATTCATTGTGAAAGTACCTAACCATCCATGTACTAACGCGTATAAAACTTTATACATTCCACTCGCGTAAGCACAAATGCAGGGAAAACAACATCGAGCATCTTTCGAGTGTGTTTTTTCCAAATACAGCTCTCGATTCCGCTACGTGAAAATAAATTGAAAGGAAGTTTGTGTTAATAACAGTGTACGAGTGAAATGTAAATATTTAAACACTAATTGTATCGACGAAAGGTAGATTTTTATAGGGATCGACTATCGTCCGTAGAAATTTACAGGTGTTTTAGTAGAGATCGTAAAGCTACAGAAAAAAAAATTAAGTGTTGAAATTTCCTCGTATCTCGCCATATTGGTCAGAATGATAAACCCGACATAAGTATATATATATACACATATATTTTGTGTATACATATAATATATATATATTTTGCGACACGCACAGTTCATGTAAATATTAATGCACGCAAGCTTAGAAAAAAGGAAAGCAAGAAGGAAAGAGAAAGAGGAAGAAAGAAAGCGAAAAGCTTCATTATATATAAGTACAAGCAACAGAAAATGGTAGGGCCGATAATTAACGAATATGCTAATCGGACGAATAGAAAAGGACGGGCCTATAATTAGCTCGGAGCGCGATACAACGGTTACGTTAATTATTCAGGCCTTGTTCTTTACGAGCCACCGCAAGTAACTGTAATTAATTTTCAAATGACGTGACTGCAAGGAGGTTGCATCTATTAGCTTCTGTTGAGTCGCACAGCGAGTGACTTATGCGTTCAGCAACGAGTTCATCGGTCACCGGCTTTTCCAAGGTGTCGATATTCGATCACGATGATGGACAAAACATCAATGGACAAATCGACGTGATTTAATAGGACTATTCCTTTCGATCGATAAATTGTAATACGATCAAAAGAAGAACTATTATTTAACATATTCATCGTGAATTTTATGAAAGATATTTTACGTAAATTTTTTTAATTTCTTTAAATTTCTCAAATAAAATCAAAATCCGTTTCTTTGTTTTTTTCGCTTCTTTTTTTTTTTCTTTTTAAGAATAAGAACGAAACACACGAAGTCTAATCGTTCGTGATTTCTATACTTCGTGACGAAATTCTCTATATAAAGTTAAATCCTCATGCGCATGCGATCGAAGTCGGGCGGATCGAAAATTTTTCACGAGGAAAAACGTCAAAAGCCAAGGCTATCGACGGTAAGCGTTGTGTATCGTTCAGACGTTTATGAGCGAGAAAAATTGAAGTAATACGAGAGGAGACAACGGCTCGTTTCTCAGACGTCTGTCTCTTGGTTCGTACGCGAGCCTGCATCTTTACGGTCTGATCTCTCTATCAGTCAACGCCCAACACGCTTTCGCCTTCGCCTACGAAATAGTAATACGAAAAAATTGCTAGACGAGCCATGAGAGGAGTGAGTGGGAGTGAGTAGAGGCTTTCCATCCCTCCGGCCGTTTGCCTCGATTCCCTCCTATCTCTTTCTCTCTTTCTCCTTCTCCTCGAGAAGGAAACCAACGACGACGAGCTAGCTCGCGCTTCTGTGCGTTTGTTTTTCACCGCGCTCGATATTTTTCGATTAACCTCACGTCAAATGAAAGCCCGAGGGAAGTTAATGGTTTTTTCCTCTACGTCCACAGTATATAAACGCACGAAAACGTGCGCGATAGACCGACCTAGAAAGAGCGACTTTTTGAACGACCGAGAGGGAGAGAGAGAGAGAGGAAGAGAGAGAGAATGAGGGAAGGAGATACGCGAAGTGGGTTCGGCAGAGACCCAAGGGAGAAGAAAAGGAGGGTTCCGCGTGGCTGACTAATTAATCACGATGTAATTGCTCGTACCTAAAATACAACGCCCCTTTCTCTCTCCATCTCTCTCACTCTCCGAGTTTTCCAGCCAACGCTCGTTTCTGAGCTTCAGCTATAACCATTCGCTGCAACAATCGTCCCTTTTCTGACTGTATTCCCCTCACGTTCTTTTTCTCATCGTAATCTCCGTGCTTTGTATTTTACTCCCAACTGTTACGAACGTATGTTCGCGCTTAAAATTCATTGACCTGTGATAACGTAAATCACTATGGTGATTTAGATTTTCATCACAAATATCGAAGAATCTATTGGTAACTGAAACTATAACTGAAACTCTTGAAAGAGAGGAGACATCTGTAAAAGAGTACACGGAAGATTAACGACTCTCGTTCTGCAACGAGATGTGCGGTCACTGATGAAAACTAATTCGATTGTCGGCGGCTAATCGAAATGCATGCGAGTTTTAACAATAAACTCATTAATGTTAATGCCGAGGGAACAATGCGAGGAGGATAATTTAATGGTGAAAAACAAAAGCGCGATGAGAACGGCATGCGGATACCTCCTGTAGCCAGCTTCGTGATGATTATCGGCGATATTTAATTAATTAACACGTCTGGCGTCGAGACTAATATATGATACCTACTAGCCCCGTGCGTGACATCACCGATATTACAATGCATTCATCTCATATTTATGGTGAATGAGCGTACGCGACAAAATGGATAGAACTGGTTCGAATGAGAGAAAGCGAAAAACAGAGAGAGAGAGAGAGAGAGAGAGAGAGAGAGAGAGAGAGAGAGATTTGGATTCGTGCGAAGTGGAGAGAGAAGGGAATAGGCTGTCGAAGAGGGATATAAGGGAAAGAGAGAGCGAGAGAAATGCAGGAGACCGATGTAATTCCAATTTCATGCACTAATCAGGCATACGAATAATTGCTTTAATCCTGTCGATAATTTGTTCGAATAATTAGCCAACGCTTCGAGTGTCGTCATTGTGTGAAATCGATCGACTTTTCACAACCTCTTCCAATGTCATTTCCGTCCAATCGACGTCCGTCAAAGACGGCTCGTCATTGATGTCGCGCAATATGAATTACGATTATCGCAATATTATAATGAAATATTCAATATTCCAATATTGTTAATGATATTCTTATCGTAAAAGTGGCCGTTGCATACTTACATAACATTCATAAACCTTTCACGCTGTACATAATAGATTAAATGAAGTTCATTGCGAGTTTGCGTGGTCCGTAACTTAATTTGTTTTTAACGCCGTCTACTATACTATGAAGTAAGTCAGTATACGTGAAATCGTGAACATATAAACATTGTTCGATTATGATAAAGTACGCTGTTATCATCTTAAAGAATATAAATCATATGATTAAAGGAAAAGTTGTAGGAGTTTATTAAGAATTAGTAGTCAAATTGGTTCATTTTGAAGTTTACGTAGGTTGAAATGGGTTCTTTAAATGAACCACAGTATCTGTCGACGTATCAGCGAAAGAGAGATGAAATTTTGTCGGTAAGAACATGATAATGACTCATGATAATTTACAAGTGGATCCAATATTATTCTCCTAAAGGTTGAACGTTCTTCTTCTGGCGTCATTTTCTTCCTTTCCATCTTCGCTCTTCTGACCCTATAATCTTCATGATTAATGGCGATTAACAGAAATGAGTTCAACTTCTTTCCACTTTAGGAAATGTAAAATGCAATCGGATTTAAATCATAGTAGATGAGATCATTCACAGTTACTTTCCAAAAATTTATATCGAAGTAATGCATATATATATGTGGAATAAAAATAAATATAATATATTAACTTATAATTAAGTTAACAAAGTATCTAAATAGTATAATATAGAACGTATCTACAAGAATTTAACTATACCTGAGATTTTTAGAGTACATTAATGAATCTCTTCTTCGGTAGGTGAGCGAAGACGAATATAGAAAAAGATCACCAAGAGAGTATTCGCGTTAATTGTTACGATACTCGATAACGTTCTTTCTAATTCCATAAAAGAAACTCGCTGAAGTCGTCGTCGGTTAAATGGCCGAACCTTGTCCGATACAATTTTACCATTTAGTTAGGAGCTTCGTTATTCCAGAGGCGGTGAAACGTAGAGCGAGCAAGTCGGAAGAACCTGAGGCAAGAAAGAAAGAAAGAAAGAGAAGGAAAGAGATAGATAAATAGAGAGAGGGAGAGAGAGAGAGACTCAAAACGATTTTCCCTCGGCCAGTTGTAAGACCTTAGTTGGATTTAGATTAAACGTTGTAAAAAGAAGTCAGCCTGTATGGTGAAGCCACGAAGGTAGTAAGTAGTGGTCGGTGAGTACGGTTAACCGAGTAGTCGAGTAGTCATGCTAGAGAAAGAGAGGACAAAAGTTCCGCATTTACGAACGGCCGATGTCGGGTCATTTGTTTCTACTTATGTTCTGTCCGCAACGAGTAGCCCGGCGTAACGCGATCATTACCGGGGAATGTGTTGATACTGAAATTGCTTCATTAACATTATATCGTTGGGTTGTGGCTTATAGTCGCTCTAACGATCTCTCTACGCCTCGTATTTATATATTTCGTTGCCTTTAACGACTGAAAACTTATTTCCTTTTTCGATTCAACTACTTACTATGATCTTGTCTTCCTTTATATTCGTGTTATTGTATTTATTTTACATTTGGAAAGATAACGAATGAATATTAGAATATAGAAAGATAGATATAACGATCGCTCACGTTCTAACTTGATGCGTTTTCAGCTCGTTTTGCAAGTTTACGTTATACGTTATGTTACATTAACTAGTACGTTTCGTGGGATCAAACCCAAAAACTCTCGAATTTCAATCATTATAGCGAATGAAATACACGTCGCTCGAACCAACGAAGCGATATTTCATTTTATTCGACGCGTATACACAAATTTACGTATTATTAAAATGAGACGCAGATTTTGTTAAATATAAATTTATACGCAATGAATATATGCATTGAAGAATCGGTTATTTGTATGTTTTTGCGTGCATTAGCCTGAAAGCACCTTCGTTTTGTCATTATTAATAAGCCACTGCAATCGCGTATAGTAATGGTTAATAATAATCGAAAGCCTGGCGATAAGGATGCAAATTATTTCGATTTAAATAAAACTTTCATTTGGCGAACGTGTAAAAAGCTCCGAGCGATTTTGAATAATCAATATACACGGACATGAAGTAAATTGAAAAAGAATGTAAAAAACAACGACACCTCCTCCCCCACTTCAAACGATAATCACGGATTAACAAGCTATTTTCTTTCGCGCCTTTTATCAAGATTAAAATTAAAATCCTCGAATAGAAACGATCGTACGGGACTCCAAAGTCTCTACGTGTGAATCTATTTATTTTTCTCATAACGAATCTTTTCTACCACACAACGTGCGCATTATTAATCAAATCAGGCAATAAACGTAAACAGGGGCAAATTCGTAGTAAGAATGTGACTGCTGGAAAATCTCGACTTTCTTCTTTCTTTTTCTTTCTCTCTGTCTCTCTTTCTCTCTTTCTCTCTTTCTCTCAATCCCTCTTTCCCTCTTTCTTTTCCTCTTTCTCTTTTTCCCTTTCTCCCTCTCTCTCTTTCTCTCTCTCTCTCTCTCTCTCTCTCTTTCTCTCTCTCTCTCTCTCTCTCTCTGTTTCACCCCTCATCTTTTCCCGTAGCTATTTTTCTTCCTTTTTTTTAAATTCAACGGGCTAGTTCTATGAGAGGAAGGGATGGTGAGTCGAGGTAGCAAGAGCGAGGGTAGTAGTGGTGGTAGGCGTTAGACGGCGGCGAGTAGCCGGGCGAGGGTGATTTGTCGCAGCGGATATGAGAGCGGTGAATGCCCCTCTGGACGCAATATTATTTTAAACGATGATATAGGAGGGGCGCGTGGTGCCGCAGAAACCGCATGTCGGCCCTTCCACGTACTGGCGTAACGCGTGAAATGAAAATCGCCAGAACGTACGTACACACGCGAACGTGTACGGATATTTGCGCGTATATTTGCTAAGAACGTGTGAGTTTTATGTATATATATGTCTCTATATATGTATGTATATGTATATATATATATATATATATATATGTTATACATAGAGATATGTGCGATGCACAGGGCTCTCTTTGTGGTCGAAAACCAAAGCAAAGCTTTGTCTGTGCTTGCAAGCTCGCCGTCGCAAAGTCTCGAGGCTGACGTTATTGCAAATTCCCATTGCGTCTTCCGAAACGAGATGCCTGTCTCTTCTCTATCGTTCTCTTTCTCTATTTCTTTTGACCAGTTTCGATTTGCATTCTACTGGATCCTAGTCGGATTACAAAGCCAATAGAACGCGTCCTATCATTTCCTCTAGTCGTCTGATTCGGTTCTTCATTTTTACCGTAACCTTTCGTTAATTTGACACACAGAGCCTGTTTGTGCGAGAAGTCAAGAATGTGGATTAATGCAATCCTCGTTTAATTCATAGTGTGAGAAATAGAAATACAAAGGATGAAACCAAAACTTTAAACATAAAATTGGCCAAGTTAAAAAATGTTTCACCAAGCGAATACTTTTCTATCGCTAATGGCCATTATCGTTTTCGCAATTTTCGCCGATAGCCACGTATTTCGAGAACGTTTCGAATCACGTTTATATCAAGTTTATATGCCGGTAGTAAGAACGTCTTCTAACATGGCAGCAACATCTTTTCTGAACTATCACCGGCTCCGAAATTATCGGTTTGGCGTGGATTCAAGGGAGATGTATTATTAAGAGGCTGCGCTTGGCTGAAAACCAGAAGCGTAACTTCCAAAAGGAGAAGTCCATCGGCGTTTCCGGCGTTAGAGTTTCTTCCAAGGACGTTCTTCGTGGCTTCTGACTTGTCGTACCCGACAAAGGGTGATGGTAATCGCTATGTCGAATTGGGCCAACGTGTTATAAGTTGGGCCTTTCAATTATTAAGGATCGTCCTTTACCTAAAGGATAAGAAATTTTTTATATTTTTTGATCGAAATATGATTGAGTCGGTTTGTGTATCTTATCGATCGAATTTATTCCTTTATCATATACCGATTCTCTCTTCCTTTTCTTTCTTTTTCTTATTTTTTTATTCCTTTCTTAAAAAAAAAAGAAAAAAAAATCTATTCGAAAGATTCGTAATTGTTTCAAGATCGTCATCCCTCATTGAAGGAAAAATACGTAGAATATATAGGAAGGTGGGACCCATCAAGATCGGTCAAGCGGAGATTGACTTTCAATCTTGTTGGGGGGGTCGATCCTCGCTGGACCATCCTTATATATCTATATTTATAGCATCGCGTTTCGTAACAAACTGGCTAAACTGGCTACTTGCCGACCGGAATCCTTATCCGGAAGTCGTTAGATGAAAGCCGCGCGCGTGACTTATTTCGAATCATGGCAAATTGACTTTCCATCCAGCATCACGGTGTGGAGTATTCGACGTGTCTTCTTCACTACTCGCAAAGGAGGATGTTTCCTATCGTAGAAAGAAATACGGTCCGTTGAAGCGAGTATAAAAGCGAACGAAGAAAAAAGAAATAACATCACCCTTATCATTATTTCGTCTTAATTACATCGCCTAGAGGTTTCTATTACGCGAAAGATGATATAATGGAAGAAAAGAGATGAGTATCTTCGTTCGTGCGAGTGATTAATTTACAACTTATGTGCCTTCGTTAAAATTAGTTTAGTCTTACGGTAAAAATACGGGTATTTTTAGTAGGAAAAAGAAAACTCGCCGTTTTTAGTATAAAAAGTTGAAACCTCTCTCTCTTTTTCTCTCTCTTTCTCTCATACACTCTCTTTCTCTCTCTCTCCCTCTCTCTCTCTCTTTCTCTCTTTGTCTTCTTTCTCTTCCTCTCTTTCTGTCTCCCTTTCTGACAACAACGGTACGCGCAAACCTTATCCTCACAGACAATGTAAATACTTCTTCTCTTTCCAGTTTTGTGTTTTCATTGCCTCAGGTGTGGTCTCTGGGCATTATACAGAATTATGAAATTAAGCAACGCGCCTACGCGCAGACTCCTACCGCTAAAATAACTTTGCACGTGTTCTTTTACGCAAAAGCGAAGGTGACAAATGGAAGCGTTCTTGAAACGATAAATCTTCTTTCGGTAAAGATAACTTTTTGAAAACTTTGTTTTCCTCTGCTTTCCTTTTCTATAACGAAAGAAAAATGCAAAAAAAAAAAAATAACCATGAAGAAACGAATCACACTTTTCCATAGTATAACTCATTTGTCACGCACGTTTTTAATTTCTCTGTAATTATACATACCCACGCGTTTCTAACGAGTAAGACCTTCGAAGGTAATTTTGAAACTGTGGCCTTCATGTTTCATTCCTATTCTACTTTGCACGAACAACCACGAACGAAGATAAGAAATTTTGACGACGGAGCCGAAGAAACGCGAGTTAAATTAACGGCGCGAACGCCCGATGCGATTTAATCTAGAAATAAGCCGTTTATTTCGCTGCTTACCAAGCGTAGAACTAATATATATTTCGAAACAAGATAGTAAAAGGTAGATTTGAATATTCATAAGCGTTTAGTAAAGTACTGACACCGCTCCGGAACAATGTAGCAACAAGGGGCGTATAAAACGCTCGCCGAATGTACTTCGCGGTACATCTTAATTAAAAAGTACCGTTATCGAATGAATGTTGCGTTATTTTAAGCAGCGAAATGAATAATATTCTTTCTCGCTCGAGTAACACGCACATAACGCATTATGCTTAATTAAATTCCATTTCGAGTGTACTCTCCTAAACGTGAACGTTAACGTAACACTCATCGTATATGAAATCGAATACTTTTTTTGAGAGCAAAAGTTTCCGATTACCTTTAAATTTAAATATATTTTCCTGTAATACGTAATACCAGAAATATACAAGATTGTTGAACACGTAAATATTTAATATAGAAATCGTAGATTGAAGAGAATCTGAATGTAGGTCGATGACAGGTTTCTAAACAAAATTATATCTATATAAAAAATTAAATAATGCAATGACACATATAAAAGAAGATAATTAAGTGCAATCGATTTAAACGCTACTGCTAACAGCATGATTAATTTTACGAAACAAGATATTAAAACTATTTAAAAATATTTTAGTTATATAATGTAATTACAAAATAAAATTACAATATAACAGCATATTATCATTTAATGTGTCAATTTTAACTTTTCAATCTAATTTTTCTAGTCTAAATTCAATTATTTCTTATTTAGAGTGTCAATAAATTACTTTTTATTCTTGTAATTCGAAATTAAATTGTGTATCATATAAAACATAAATCTTAAAAAATCAATAAATTTTATATAATAAAGTTTTATATAATAAAATTTTTTAATAAAATTATTTAAATACTCAAAACTACAAAAATGATAGATGCAACGAACAAAATGAAATTTAAGATATTAAACATTTTTATTTTAATTCAAAACAAATTGAACCATTTTTTTAGTACTCTTTTTTAGTACTCTTTATTCTAACTAAATATACATCTTCCTTCGTATATCTTCTAAGATATTATAGAAATAGAATGGTCCATTATTTCCAAAAAATAATAAGTATTACTGACGAACAAAGGCGATTATATAGCAAAAAAATTATAAAACATCGAGCCAATTCGGTAAAATTTTAATCATAAAAAAATCCCAAAACTTTTTAATTATTTAATATATCGTGTAAGATATCAGACTGAGTAGAAAATATATGAAACAAAAATGCTGAAAATAAAATAACTTGTAGCCACATATGTAGAAAATGTAGAGGTAAGCTTTCACACTTAAGTAAAATTTACAATACGTAGAGCATCTTACCTGTTCTCACCTACTTTAAATTAAACATACATAACTGTTTACCTGATTTTTATAATTAAAAGAATATGAAAACATTCGTTGCATAAATTCATACCGTCAAGATGCAAAAATGTACACCCCGATATTCTAGTTCAAACACATCTAATTCCAAACTAATTAGGAACACGTGCCAAATCTTGTAATCATCAAGTCAAAATTAATGATTATTTTCTAAATGAATAAAACAAAATATATTAGTATATACTAATATATATAGATACTAGTAATTTACGAGTATTTTAAAGTTTCAATAAAATATTATAACTGTGGTAAAATATTATAACTGTGGTAAAATATTTTATCTGTGGTAACTGTAATTAATCTAAACAAAACAATGTTAATAATATACTAGGTATAATAGCATATTTATTTATTTAAAAATGATCTCGAACCGACATACGATTCATCATCTAACATGCAAACACAGCTGAAGCGTACATTGGGCACAATCACTAGCACAATAACAACCACCAAAGAGGGAACTTAAAATTAAATGCGTAGTAATTGTTTTCCGCCCATATCAGTAACACCTGGGCACATACATAGATGAAAACGCAGTAAACATGGGAATAACGGAAATTAGTTTATTAGAAGCTGAAAATACTGAGTTAAATTGATTAACTTAATATTTAAGCTTATGTGATATGACTACAAGTCTTCTTGTTTCCCAGCAATGACTTTTGAATCTTTTTTTTAGAAGCAATGATCGTTGAAATTTTTTTTTTATCATGAAAATTGATTAAATATTTCATTAATTTTTCATGGAAAAATTTCGAAGAACACTTTTCAACAAATGATTATTCTAATAAAAGAAGATCATGATTCATCATTTGATTTTAAGAATCTATTCATCACGTTTGTCTTCTTGTTCATTTTTTAGTACATCAATGTCGATAAATTGATATAGATGGCGATTAAATTAAATAAGTATAATGTATGTAATTTAAATACCATCATATGCTTTTTTTAACAAAATCGGTTAAATGCACAAAAATGAGTCCTAATTAATTGCATTGTTAATTAAATGATTCGAATTGATAAAACAACAAGAAAATCTTATTCTAAGCTAATATAAATAAGCACAATAGAAAAACAATGAAAAATACTCCCAATTAAAAATGTGTCGCTCGCGAATAAATCTAAAAAAGGAATTGCTAGCGGTTACTATGTCCATCTGAATAATTTATTAAAAAAATTATAACTAGTAACTCGTGCCGATTCGAATCTTTCGTCCTCTACATGATTGAGTATTGGAATGACTTTAAATTTCTTTACTTACTACTTAAGAAGTTCTCTGATGGCTCCAAAACACTCGTCCATGTCGAAATTAAGGAAGGTTAATCCGTAAAAGTTTGAAGATGAGGTAAAGGTCGACATTGAAGTTGGTTGAAATTGCTGCAGATTGAAATCACCGTGGATTTAAATCGTAGTAGATTCACATGAAGAGTTATTATAATTGACCTGGAAAAATTAATAAAAGTTAAATAATATGACCTGAAAAAAATGAAAAATAAAAATTTTATTACTATTATTGTAATAAAATAATTATTGTTTAATTATATACTGTAAAATATAAACATTTATTTATCAATAATCTCCTACAGAAAAGTATATTATTATTTTCGGCGATGCACTAACTCTAATGCACGATAATTATTTATTAATTACGAGATGGTCACTTAAATTTAATCCACGGATTTTTACTGTTAAAAAAAAAAAAAAGAAAAATAATACTTTATGCGAACAAACACTGACTCTACAATTGACAACTTTATACGCAATTGATTTAAGAGTATACTTATTAAGTATAGTTATTAAAGATTAATTTTTTAAAGTTATTAAGAAATGCGAACAAATTTACATTAACAAACACGGCTTCTATTTCGCGATTTTTTTTTTTAGCGATACAACATTTGATTTATTTATTGCTTTACTTACGATTGTAAGAACGACCTTTAAAAAAAAAACAAGAACAAAATTATTAGCATCATATTATTGTGAAAATGTTCAATACAAAAATTTACTTACTTTAAGTGTTTATTGATCTTTGAACGATGAGTCTCTTATCCCAATGATGAACTAATACAAAAATGATTCTACTTTGCAAATTTCCATTGATTCTAATTTTATTTAACTGTAAAAATAAAGAAAAAATTATAAAACGACAAAGAATATAACATTTATAAAGCATGTTTTTCTTGTTTATTGTCTGTGTAAGTAACACATACAAGCATTGATTATATCTCATTAATATCTTAAATTCAATATAATAAATAATATGAAAATTTAAATTATCTTATATTCTCTTATCTTATCTTATATTCTCTTATCTTTTTATTTTCTTAATCACGTTCCGTGATGTATTGACTTCAATACGCAATAATTATTTATTAATTACTGAATGAACGTTTTATACAAACAAATACTGACTTTATAATTGCTTTGCGTGAAGTCTATTTAAATATACATATTTCTAACAGTCAATATAAATAGTGAAACGCAAAAAGATTTTAATTGAACAAACTCAGATTATCTTACCATTTTTCTTCCGTTTAATCGATACAAAATAACGATAAAACTACAATCATTACTATCATTGTTATAATAAATTATTAAACAGCTAAAATATTCAATTATTTAAGATAAAATTAATGACATTGAAATAAAATATTCAATAATAGAATATTACCTGCTCTTCAAAACAGCCAAACGTTTGCTTGTTGGTATGTCGTGTGGTAATGAGGATACTGCCTGCTCTTGACCTTGGACGATCCCGACGCTTGACTGTTTTTGTTTACATGTATTCATCGCGAAGAATTTCCTGGAACTTCGAGGAAAAAACAGAATCAAAAGATCATAATGTACTGTTTAATGTATATATATTTGTTTATATTCTAAACTTTGTTTCATCAGTTTATATTAAGATTCCTTGTATGTACCATCGAAAATAGCTACGACGGAATACGGTGAGCATCAGCGTATTTCATATTTAATCTTATCAATACAAGGAATACAATAAAATCTATTAAATTCAAGGTAGGAATTAAAACAGAATTATATAAATTTATATATGTATATATATATATATTACCTAGGTGCATATATAATTATAAATAGATTATTATATATACATTTATACAATGATTAAGTTTCATAATACTCGATTTTCATATGTATTATGCGTATGAGTGTATATATGCTTGCTGCTTCTGTGCGTGCGTGTGTGTGTACTCATATATATGTATACGATAACTATAGAAATTTAATATCACAAAATTCGATAGATTATGATAAATGGATAATTAATTATTAATTTGAGCATCATTAAAAAGCGATAGAAATATTGATATCTTATAAATAATCTAGAAAATGTAAGAAAAAGTATTATGTATATAATGGCCCTCGAGGGAATGCCAAAGTATTACATTTTATTTTCGCGAATATCTTTTAAACGCGACAATGTTCCAATTTGCAAATATTTACACACGGAAATCACTTGTTCGATAATCGATTAATATATTGCAAGAAGATGTACGCTAGACAAATTATGCTAATTACTTGTAATTAAAATGACGTTGAAATTTTGTTGCAACTCGATGATGTCTATAAATGAAAATGGATGTCATTTTGAAAACCATAGGGGAAAGCAACTCGGATCGCGCATACGCACAGCGACACTTTCCTGTTGACCACCTGGAAATGTATAATTTCGCCATATATATTGTAAAAATATTGTTAAATTATAAATATGATATACAAACGTAAAAACCATCAAGAGTGATATTTCGTTAATCCAAATTACGAAAATAAATTATTGCAATTCAATATCTATAAAAATAATGTCTGAAAAAATGAATTACTTACGATGCAACATATACAAGGACAATTTTTATTACAAATATCTTTTATCGTCGATGTTATCATCACTTATAATTATATACCACAAAAATCTCATTTTCGAAAAGTGATTGTCATCTTGGAAGAAGGTACAAGTTAGCAAAAATATGTTAATTACCTGTAATTACAACGTAGAGAAAATAAATTCCGTCGCAACTTGGTAGCGTCCAACGAACAAAGCTGTCACCGGTCAAATGGATGACGAAGATTGACGAAGGTTAGCGATACCTGCCGAACGTTGGTTGCCGTTACCTGTAATTACACGTCATTTGACATGATCTATTATTCAAAGATATGATAACTTTATAAATATATGTGTAAACGTGTAAACCATCGAAACGATAATTTTGTTAATCCAAACTTATACATGTAATATCTGATTAATATATAAAAGAATGCAATAAATTATACGTATCCATTAATACACACGTGCAATATAATAAGATAGTATTAATCGGAAATAGTCGAAAATGATCGAAAATAGGTCGAGAAAGTTATATATGCGCGAACACGATTTACATTTAAATTGATTATTACGCTTTCGTTTATAACGAGTTCAAATTTTTAAAATATAAACTGAAAGAGGAAAGAGTGTATAAATATATAATATATATGTGCATATATATATATATATATATATATATATATATATATATATAAATGACGATTTTATTAGATTTTTAAAAAGTTCCTCCTATGTTTATAATAATTAAATTTGTTTATTCGAATGTTTTTGACATTTTTAGATCATATATCGTGGAAATAGGGTAGTGAAAAGGAACGAATCAATGTATCTACTATCATCTGACGAATCAGTTCAATAAAAATGCCTTATTTGTTGGACATATATACCGTACGGCTAATTATTATCCGTAGAGCAATCAAACACGGTTTTACTCTAGTACAATAAACATTGGGATATATTTACACGCGTGTGTTAGTGAGAACGGCTAAGCGATGGGCAGATGGGTGCAAAAAGAGAAACGGATAGATAGAGAGAGAAAGGCACATAGCAGTATATGCCATACATAGGCAAGTATCCATGATTTGCGCATCACCGGTGCGTATTGGAGCATGCAAAGCTTCCAATATTTGACTAGCGCAAGCTTTTGATTTATACGCTCGTCCAATAAAATACAGGCTTAAGTTTAATGCTTCAGAACCGGCTATGAGCGCTTTACTCGCCTATACATATCAACATGTATAGAATGCGTACGTTCTCTTCTCTTTCCTCCGTTCATCTATTTCTCTCTTTTCATTTCTCCCATTGTTTCAATCCCTACCGATTCAACAACGAAGTTACCAGTATGAACAAAACATGGAACTCGTATCGCTATACTAGTCATAAAATTTATAAAGTCCGCCTAACGCATTCATAAAAAATAACTTATCACGATCCTAATTGATAAAATATAAAAAATAATAGTATAGATTATCGTAGAATTTGCACATTTTTATTAAATATAACGATCGAATCTTATATAGATAAATCTGTCATAGATTATTACGTTTTATTGATTCGAATGAATTTTAGACAACTGTAATACAATTGAATCTTCTTTTATCTATCAATGTTAATGATTAAATATGGCGATCTTAATTTTAGTCAGGTGGAATATCCATCTGAGAAGGATGCTCTCGTATTCGTTCTCGAGAAACGATTGATTTCTAGGCTTAGGCAGGCACGTGAGTTAAATGTGTAACAACTTCCAGACCGAGCGTCCTGGCTTGTCGATGGTTCTTACGATGGCTCACAGACTTTTCTCAGGTCTTTGTTTTTTTAGTTCCAATTAACATTCTTCTAGTTGTGATCTAACATGACTGTTGTCATGTCTCTTTCGAATGAAAAAGACCGTAGTTTTTCTCTCGTGTCATTACTTTACTTATTTATTCCAATTAATCCTTTGGCTTAATTAATTACCTTTTCTTTTTCTTTCGAAGTAGATTGAAAATCGAAAATTGTTCGATTTATAAAATGGCTTGAGCTTTTCAATAAGACGAAAAAAGAAGAAGAAGATGTCTATCGTTTTATTAGGAAGACTTTGCACTTTCGCGTGACTTAGTCTAATGTACGAAGAAGACGAATAAGGATAGTGAAGTAGGTCGTCGAATACCGTCGAGGTTGAATGTAAAAGTGATGAAATATAAATATAGTACACGAGGGAGTGTTCCCTTCTTTAAGGCCTGTTTTTTTCCTTCCTACTCCTCCTTCTAACTTCAACTTTGTTTTTTTTCTCCTACCCATCCAAACATTTTAATCGATATCCAGTTCGGATAAATAAGGTGATAGAAATAGAAAAATGCGATTGGAGGGAAAACGTCTTCATCGAATTTAAATCGATCTTATTATCTTTGATGCTATTAATTCGACACCAAGTAATGAGAATATAAATGATCGGTAATGTTTATAAAAGGGATTAGATTTCTAAGTAGAAGCGTAACAAAGATATCTCTAGTAGGTAGCTCTTATTTTATACGTTTTCTCTACTCAAAAGTAACTCCGGGCAAAGGAAGCGATGTGACACGAGAGAGGAAAGTAAAAAGAAGAAAAAAAGGAAGTCATTACTTTATTTCAACGTCCATCTCTCTACTTTTCCGATGCCTCTTGGATATTTATACTCTTGATGGAAAGCAAAGCCGAACGAGGTAACGTTCGCGGTGCCTCGGGCTTCGATATCTGCGCATACGGTCCTTGTTATCCGATACACGTGACGGCGACGGCGTTGGTGGCCCTTGCCAAAGGTAGAGAAGCTTTCAAGCGAGCCGGCTTGCTCACCGAATGCGAAACAGTTCTGCTGTTTTTGTGATCCCATATATGCCAAGGGTAAAACTGGAATCGTAATGCTCGACGACGGTATCGTCAGAGAGAGAGAGAGAGAGAGAGAGAGAGAGAGAGAGAGATCGATTTTCAGCTAATGGTCCTTCTTCCATGCAGATAAGCATCACAAAACAACGGTCCATTAAAAAATTTTCTTTTAAAATAATCTGAAACTTTGAAACATCATTATTACAAACAAGATATCGTTTATTATTAATAAATCGTGTTTTAATCTCAAGTATCTTCTAATAAACGGATTTATCATCCTCTTTCAGTCGTTGAGACGAGGATATATTCTCTGCCGGATATATGCATCTAGTTTCTATGGAGAACATGGTCGAGATATTAAAGGGCTACGTAGAAGTCGAGAATCAAGAGTCGGGACCGACTTACAAGGTCGACGCTCGTGTATATCCTTAACGAGGAGAGAAGTCGCCGCTGTGCCATAAGAGAAAGAGCGAACGAGAAAGAGAAAGAGAGAAAGAGGGGGAGAAACAGAGCTTTTGCTAACGTGGAAACAAGTTGGTGAGAAACTCAGATTAAAATGAAACATCTCGAAAACTTTGTCTAGTCTACGTGTTTGCCTTGCCGAATGTTTAATCGTTCCGGAAGTTCGTATTGTCTTGTTAGAGTCAGCGCTTCGGCGCGTTACTTCAGCTTACGAATTAAATTTGGTTTATCGACAATACTTATTTCATGGCATTGCGAAATGCACTCCATGGTAACGTGTTTTTCCCGCATGTTTCACCCATTCCCATTCGCATATCTACGAATAATGTTTAGCATCGATAATTCATCCATAATCAGTATGAATTCATTATCATGATCATAGATATATGTATATATACATACATATATATATATATGTATATATACATATATATATATATATATACATATATATATGTGTGTGTGTATATATATATATATTACATCTTTACGTTAATGTTATTATATGTGTACTTACAATGTATATACAATTGTATGTATGTACGTATTTCTGTATGTATATATATATATATATATATATATATATATATATATATATATATATATATATCAGAAACACCCTCGAGGAATTCTCGCATAAGCTAATCTGTACGTACTTCTTGTCAATGTCATGAACGATCAATACGTGTACGTTGCGTATACATATCCTCGTGGCACGCATGTAAACATATGCACTATACGTAGTGCTTATGTACATACCCGTACATACGTACCACTAGGAGTATTCATACATGTCTGTGTAGATACATCTGTCCGTATACATATATATCTATGCGCGCATGTATTACACGCATACCACGATGGCAATGGATATATAGGGGAACAACATACCTGTATTCACGTACACATTCCATCTTTATTAATATTGCTACCGTACGGTGCCTATTCTCTCAAATAACATATTCACTTAATATTAATAATATAAATATTAATAATAATAATAATAATAATAATAATAATAATAATAATAATAATAATAATAATAATAATAATAATAATAATAATAATAATAATCATAATAATAATAATAATAATAATAATAATAACAATAATAACAACAACAACAACAGCAATAATAATAATAATAATAATAATAATAATAATAATAATAATAATAATAATAATAATAATAATAATAATAATATATTCTCGTGATATTCTCTGTCGCGGAAAGCAATGTAATTATTAATTTACAACGGTCCATATAGTATTTCGTATTTTGTAGACGTGTTTATTTCGTAAATTCGAAAACCAACTTCATATTCAGGATAATGAAAAATTATTCTTTCTGGGTTATTGACCTCGGAGAGAAGAATTTAACGATTATCTTGATATTATTTATCGCTAAATACATTCTGGCGAGGTCTACCGGCTCAACGAAGAAAATACCTTTTGAATATTCATTGATAAAAAAAGAGAAAAGGGAAAAAAAATCTTTTGAAATATATCGGACAGAGAAGTTCGTCTTGGAGAGTTAAGGTATCGCCACTCGTTTACCGCAGCCACTATGATCGAACGTGACTTAAAAGCCAACAGATCTGTCTCTGACTCATTATACGCTTGATTATAAACGATGACCGACGCGAGCCTGACAGCGCCTGACCCTCCTGCCTTTTCAAGAAGAAATATGACTCGCCTTAATGTAATTCAAAAAGGAGCGAAAGGGTTACGGAAGGAAGGTGACGCGAGAAAGAAAGAGAAAGAGAAAGAGAAAGAGAAAGAGAAAGAGAGAGGGAGAGAGAGAGAGAGAAGAGAGAGAGAGAGAAATATGACGGACGTTTCTTTCCTTTCTTTCCTTTTCTTTCTTCTTCTTAACCTTTCGTCTGTTTAAATATCTCGCGTCCATCTAATCGTTCGAGTCGTTGTCCCGACGGGTGGCCGTTAAATTAAAATCGAGGAGAAACTTCGATTATCGCTGTTTATTAAGGTTGTCAGTCAACGATCAAAAGAAGCGGCTGTTCATTAATAATTAAGGATTTAATTAAGATTTATTCCTGATGCTACTAAAATATTATTGAAAAATTTTAATGATGGGGTAAAAAAATAGGTGAGGAAAGCTACCTTCGGTATTTAACATTCTTATTTAAATTGACTTCCTTCGGCAATGAAATTTCTTTATGTGATAGTAACCGGCGAAATACTTCTGGTATTCCAGTTACTATCTCGCGATCGTCTAGTGTACAACAAATCAGAGTTTCCCTCGAGCGTGACAGAAGTCGGCTGGTCGAACGCTTGGCGTGATCCACCCTTATTAAAGCGTTACTTGCTTACTTATTGCCTATGGCTGAAACCTTTTTCATTGCCTTCTATTCCCTCCCCTTTTCCTCAATGGCCTACCGTCATACCGTTGCTTCTCATCGTTCGCCGAGACACGTTCGGTCTGAAAACTTGGACGGTTTTTAATTTGCCAACCGTCAGGGACGACTCCGGCTCTCCGGATGGAATCGAAGGATATGAACTGCGGACGTTAATACATTACAAGAAAATTGTTAGAACTTTTTCTTTTCGTTGTCTCTCTCTCTCTCTCTCTCTCTCTTTCTCTCTCTTTCTCTCTCTTTTTCTCTGCCCCTTCCTTCCTTTGCTTTCGTCTTTTTTCCTCTTTCTATACGAATGAGTTCGAAGAAATCGTTTATCTTTATTGTCCGTATAATAGAAATCCAAACGATAAAGTCAAATTTTGAAATGACTAGAAGTATTTCATTCTTCGAGTATATAAGTCGAGCTACATCTTCCGAGGTACATCTTGTCCTTCAGAAATTCGTATTGATTATCATTAAAAAGGATAACAAAAACACGTTTTATATACATTTGATACTTAAGTAACGCATTATTAACACTGTAATTAAAGTATACCGTTTAATGTAGCTGAAAAAGATTGGTAGATTTTTAAAGAAAAACCTTAGAAGACATTGTGAAAGAAATGGGCAAGTAAACTTCTCAAACATTCATTTCGTCGATCTGTCGAAGCTTCCGCCCTTTTCCGATGTTCTTCCTATTTATCTCCGCTTTACGCCCATTCTAAGACATTCTTTAAATGAAGTTTGTCTTTAATTACAAGAACCTCTTTCTTCTTCTTTATTTTTTATCTACTCTCTCTCTCTCTCTCTTTCTCTCTCTCTCTCTCTCTCTCTCTTTCTCTTTCTTTTTTATCCGCTGGCATTCTTTTTCATTTTTTATTCGAATCACCTTGTCTAGGAAATTTAATATTGACTTGAATCGTTGCATTAACGATTATCTGCAAGCTTTCTTCTCATTCATTTAAACGCGTCAATTTCAATAACCGTTAAATTTCTGTGTAGATACATTGTAAAATATGAATCAGTGACTTACATTTTCCAAATCATCGTGTTTATCCATAAATAAATGTCAGTTGTTATTATAATTGGCGACATATTCTCATTACATTACATAAAGCTGAATATGCAAATGTGCGCGTCCTTGGTATACGTGAGTACCTAATATTATTACGCGTAATGATATTCATGTCATTAACGGGAATAGCCCCGAGCAATGCTTTCCTCAAAATCGATACTCACTTTGGAAATAGTTTATCCATTTCTATTTTAGCACATGCACAAGTTTATATATGAAATTCGTGTGTATATGTATATACCGGTATATCTTAAAAAGCAGTTACATTGAAAACGAGACAAGAATTGAGTTAAATCATTCGTGAAATATATGATAATCTTAAAAATGATTTTTATCCTTTGATAATTAAATGATTTTTAATAAAAATGATTCTTTTCCTTACCGTTAAAGTTAAGAATACACAGACTCTCGATCTAACTTGCTATAATTGTAAAAATTGTATTCAAATAAAAGAATAACGTATAATAGAAAACACGTTACGGCAATGTAATATTGTAATTTTGTACGAATAAATTTAATGATTTCTATACAAAATGGAATACTGGAATGAAGGTAAAAAATAATCATGGAAACGTTATAACACGAGGCTTTCAGAGACCTTGTTCGTTTGCAGAAAAAGTCAGAGGCGAGCTTCTACGATCTTTTTTCGTTTTCTTTTTTTTTTCAATAATGTTCTTTCGACCAACAGGCACGCACCAGAGTGGTTGGAACAGGTAGCTTTTAACGAAACCATTTTCCACGTTTCCCGCGGCTTTCGTTGTCTAAGGCAGATGAATTTTCAAACGAATGGTCAAAATGGTCGACAGGTAGACATTGAAATAACCGTGATATACAGAGAAAGTGTATACACGTCAAGTACCGGTTTCGCCAGAAGGATGATATACTCAAACGTATACTCGCGGATCTTCTTTCTCTGTATGAGTTCGTCGGCTTGTCGAGAGGGTTGTGCTACGTCAGAGTCACTAACGTTTTTCCGTACAATCTGATCGCAAGAAAAAAAAAAAGACTAGGAAATACACGATAGATGATCCACGTTCTATATATACATATATATATATCTATATAAAATATATATATATAATATGTGTATATATATATATATAGACTTTATATCCGTACTCAAAAGGCATTACTGTGATATGCGTATGCTTGCAAAAGGTGGAGAAAAGTAGGAAGAGATGAGGGGAAAGAGAGCATCGCTGCCAGGCTTGCGGAGGAAACATCAAACAGATCTTTCGCCAAATGTCATGTCAGTCGTACTTTGGGAATCCGATATTTTATTTTACTCTATCGTTCTTTGTCTTATTTCGTTTTCCTCTCCCTCTCTCTCTCTCTCTCTCTTCCTCTCTTTCTCTTTTTCTTTCTATCTATATACACGATACGCTGTTTCTTGTCTTCTTTCTTTTTCCCTTTTTCTATCCACCTTGTTTCTATCCTCCTCTTTTACTTTTCAGACTTCTCAAGATCTTAACATTCATCCTTTTACCTTACATTCTTTTCTATCCTTTTAGATCGAGAGATCCAACTACATTGTCGTTGAAACTCGCATGTTGCTCCTTCGATCGAGGAAAAATTTCATTTGGCGAAACGAACCGCGATGCGGAATCTCCGCGTCGTGGTAATTCGCCAATTTGGAACTTGCTATTCCTCGTGATGATGCTGTGGTGTCGACGAGCGTAAACGAGACGCAAAGTAAGCGCTGAGACGAGTAGCAAGTTTTCTTCTTTTCTCTATCTTTCTTTCTTTCTCTTCTCTCTCTCTCTCTCTCTCTCTCTCTTTCTTTTGATATAACATCAGCAGCAGCCTGACCGGGACACGTTAATTACTAATTCATTGTACCGCATTAACATGCTACCTAGTCCGTCGCCGGAAACTTTCGATACGCTCTCTCTATTTATTTATGATACTCTCTCGTTTTTCCATGAGTTCACTCTACACCAACATGGATGAAAGTGAGAGAGAGAGAGAAAGAGAGAGAGAGAGAGAGAGATGTTCCTTTTTCTCCCTTTCGGGAAAAGCAGGGGAGAGATCCTTTCGCGCAAAACTCGCTTCTCCTCCGCGACTGCATTACTTGATATTAATGAGAATATTCGGATTAACGTCCGCATTAATATTAGCAGAAGTACGATATTAAATATCGTGAATTATTTAAAATAAGCAAGAGCTCACGAGAGTCCGATAAAAATCCAAAACGTACGAACGTCATTGTCGCTTCTGTATATAACGTTAATAGCGAGAGAATATGGTTATTACTTATTACGTTCATTAATCCTTGTTAATTTCGTTTCGTGCCTCTATCGTTTCTCTCATCTAACTTTCGTGATCAACAGTTGTCATTGCGAGTCAGATCTTTTTCTTCTCTCTCTCTCTATTTCTCTCTCTCTCTCTCTTTCACCCTTCCAACATACCCCAATCCACCAACAGGGTGAGGCTCGTATTTTCACAAAAACTATTACTTTGCGAAACGACTCTGGTGAAGCGTAGTTTGCACGAAGCAATTTCATTTTTAATTAGCCAAACTTTAAGCACGACTTTAATGTACGCAGTAAAGTTCCCTAGGACGGCGTAGTGTAATTTTAGTTCTGCAATGCCTTCATTCCTGTATCCGAGTCGTTCGCGGATGCACGCATGGGTGAAATTATTGCCAATAAATCTCTACCCTGGTATCGCGGCCGTACTCTTATTGTTTTAGCCGCGCGAGTTACGACGATGGAGAAATGAATTGTTATTCAATAGTGCAAAATACGAAGGAAACGAAACGAAAATGGAATATCGGCCAACGGCGTGACATGAATTGGACGATGATATACGATACGGCTTCTCTTTCTTCGCCAAATCATTTCGAGCCCATCTCTCTGTTTTTCCTTTTTCTCCTATTTTTTCCATAAAAATATTATATTTCGATGTATATCGATCCGATAAATATGTTTCTTTCAAATCCGTCTTGCTTGCTTTACTCCTATAAATTGATTCGTACATATCAAATCAGAAATAACCTTATATATAGTAAGTACCTAAATATTACTATTTGTTATTGATTCGTAAAGTAGAATTCTGAGAATGTATATAGTCAAGCCCTTATGTATATGTTTTTTACCGTCTCGTCAAATTGAATTCTTAGAATGAAAGTAAGCATTAACCACATGTGGTTCGTACTTGAAAAAGGTTATACCTTTTTGTTGTCTCAATAAGGGCACCTGTGAACTTTCTTCATGTATGTTTATGTTTATGTTCGAGAAGAAATACAATAAGGAAATCGAAGTTTTTAAGGGTAGTAGGAGAGACAGTAAAGATCAAGTAACCAGCTTGATAAATTTATCTTTTTGCTTCGTTCGAAAGATCTTCATTTTTTAATATCAACAGTCGGATCTAAGGAAACTAAAGAGTCAAAAACAATATGTTATTTTTCATATAATTTATCTTGACATTTATTGTATCAATTTTTCTTTTTATTTCACTTTAAAAAAAGGCGCGAATAGGAAGCAGACATAGAAAAACAATCAAGCATTCGCTTATTGAATTACCAAATACACATATATGTTCTAAATATATCATATTGCACTGCCAGCATTTTTCACGAAACGATTTTCAAACTGTCTGACAGAAATATCGAATTTCTCGCATGCGAATGACGTCAGAGAGAAAGATCGAAACAAAATGAGAGAATATGCGAAAGAGAAACAAGTTCGCAAGATTCGCAACCATCGGCTGCCGAGTATCACCACTACCTAACCACCCCCTCGTAAACGAGTACGTAAAAGCGAAAAATCGAAGACACTCGCACGAAAGAAAGTCGAAAGTAATTTCGTTTTTCTTATGTGTTGGTATCGACGCTCGGTCGATATACTATATAAATTCATAAATATATGTATTTATATATATATATGAGTGTGTGTGTGTGTGTATACCTACACAAATAATATCGATTCATACGCGGAGACTCAGCTTTGATCATCCACGAGTCATTCGGATGCGAATTGCTCGAAGGTACGTAATTTCGTCTACGTGGCCTTCCAAGTAGACTTTCACCCCCTAGACGACCCAGCAACCTACCGAAGCGAGCTACTTTCTACCGCAAACTCTCGACCGCCTTCTAAACCTCCCTCAACCCCTCTACACCAGTTTCCCCTTCTTTTCAACCCATACCGGCATCACCACCACCATCGCCACAGCGGGCCGCGTATTTGCGCAACTTTTTAAATTTCCGGTCGCGGATTGCCTCCATCGCGGTCTATACTCTCTTCTACTCCTCCTCCTCTTCCTCTTCGTTTTCCTTTTCCGTGGAACAATAAAGCGGACGCGCGCGACGACCACCATTGCGATACGATACGATACGATATGAGAGTTACCCGATTCTTCCCCTTTCCTCCTCCCTATTTCTCTCTCTTTCTTTTTCTCTTTCTCTCTTGCTCTTTCTCTACTTTAATGTACGTACATATAGGCCGGATGTCCATTTCCCATCGACTTGAATTAGAGGAAATTTCTCACTAGAATCCCTTCGGCTCGTTACGAATTAAAGGAGAGACCGGTAATAACTTCTTGTGTGTGTAGTTTCCGAGCTTGAAATCGAACATAGGATCGCCCATTTCGTTCCTTTTCCACCGATTGTTTTCGCATTTTATCGTATTACGCCTCGAGCGTGCTATCTGATCTCTTTCTTTCTCTCTCTCTTTCTCTCTCTCTCTCTCTCTCTCTCTCTCTCTCTCTCTCTCTGTCTTTCTTTCTGTTTCTTTCTTTTTCTTTCTCTCTAATTTGTACAAAATATTAATTTAATAGTAAAAAATCCTTCTTTGTTATTTACATACATGTATAGATGTGTTTAGAGAAAAGGACGTGTACGTAATTATACATCTTTATTCATAATTTACATGATATCAAATAAGCATGTAATTATTCCTTTGTTTGGTGAATAAGAACGAATAAATTGAGAGATGCTTTTCTCTTTTCAAAAACAATTCGCTTATGAAATGGTTATGCAAGAAAGTATCTCCTAACTAAAAGTTAGTTCTTAGTTTTTCTCTTCGTATAATACGCAAATATGACAGAGAGAGAGAGAGAGAGAGAGAGAGAGAGAGAGAGAAAGAAAGAAAGAAAGAAAAAGAGAGAACTCTTCATGGTATACGTCAAACGTAGCCATTCTTTTGTACGCTCGGAGAATTTTCATATAGTCCGAAGTGCATATATGCGGAGAGAAGAAGAACTCGCTTCGTAACTTCTTCATCACCCTCCGCAACAACATCTCGAATCTCGCGGCATCCACCAGGCCATTCGTGTACAGCTACACCAGTACGTACATAGGTACTAGCGGATGCTGTGGGGAGAAAAATAGTAGTTAGTAGTAGTAGATGTAGTGGTAGTAGTGGTAGAAATGCTGGTAGTATGGGTTGCCCGGGAAATTGTGAAAATAATTTTGTACCGACGAAAAACATGGCGAAGACCGACGGTAAAGCGAAACAGCAGTCCTCTCCTCTCACACCTCCTTCTTTCAACTCCCAACTTTGCGCTCGCGCGTCTACGCATACAAACCTGAGACGAAAAGATAGCCGGCTCCTAGGAGTGCTGTATACTCGCCAGAGGGCTGTATACTCGTGTAGTATGTTAATCTCGTGGCGTTACAGCTCGTATAAAATATAAAACTCACTCAGTCATTTGCTACTTTTTTCTTCTTCTTCTTGTTCTTCTTCTTCTTCTTCTTCTTCTTCTTCTTCTTTTTTCTCTTTCTCTTATTCGTTTCATATCTTTTGTATCCTTTTTCTCTTATTTTCTCGCGAACAAATGTCGATATACTACTTTTGTAAAGTTAACTAAAGTTTACTAAGAATTAGATGATCGACTTAAAATCGATTCAGTAGTGACTGGTAATTACTCTTGATTAAGGTATAATCTCAAGATCGTAATTTACTTTCATTTTATGTTCTTCTTTGGAACTTTATTTCGAAAGTACTTACGATTTACTTTACGATAAGTAAAAAGAGACATGAACAAAGCGATTGGATCGATTTAGTATCGACAAATTTTTACACTCATTACTGAGTGAATCACTGATAATTCATACAATCACGATGATGATTAAATGTCAACCATTTCTGATTGTAGATGCCCCAAAGGTGCTCTTACGAAAAAACACGAGCATAATCCCAAAGGAGACGTGATAGTTATTATAATTTCATTTCGGTAATTGTACCACGTTCGTATTAATTTTGAAATTAATTAAATTAACGCAACCACGCTTTATACACATATTTATTTCCACTTTATACCTTTGTCCCGTTACACGTATGCGCCACATGCGTGCAACTTACGTGTATTTACTAGAACACAAGGAGAAATGCTCGGTACGTTAGCTAGTAGATACATAAACGTAAGATTACGACATTTTAATTGGGTTAAGTATCCTACGACCGAGAATGAACAACCAAGAAAATAAGAGTATTATAGTATATAAATAGAACAAAGTGAAACACCTTAAGGGGAATCTGCTCTAAAACTACTTTGTAAATTCTAAGAAATTCGTCAAAACAAAGAACTCTGATACTACTATTATACTTTTCTTGGAAAGAGCTCCATAAAAATATTCCTTCCGTATAATTTATTTATAAGTTCAGTGGGATGTTACGTCGATCGAAAAGAAAAAGATTTATCGACGATTTTCTTGTAGGACAACTAGAAGAGTGAGAGAGAGAGAAAGAAAGAGGGAGAGAGAGAGAGAGAGAGAGAGAGAGAGAGAGAGAGAAAGAGAGAGAGGATTTATAGACTCGTGTGGTATTACAGTCGCGATCAAAGATAATGAGCGAAGTAGGTACGGATCAGCTGTTTCGTTATACCGGACGTTGCGTACAGTAGATGTGGTCGATACCGGCCATATATTTGACTAACATAAGCTAGTTCGCCAACGCCGTGAGCATTATTCATTCTGTCGTACTTGCTAACCCTCGTGACTTAATCAACGACACACTACATACACATGTCCTTTCTATATATATTTCTTCAAAGCTCAGAATATCGATATTGTCGACAACTTGATTTTATCTTCGCATAAGTTTTTCGTGAACATTCAAAATGCAAGGTTTAATTTCAACTCGTTGAAAAATTTTCCATATGATTTAGCACGGCAGTTTCAGTTTTATTGGCGAAGAATACGATCTTAGAAATGGCAAAGGATACTATAGCTTCCAAGACGTCTTATAACGAGAATATGAAATGCATCCTTCATAGAGTGAATATTTATCTACGTCCTCAAACGAGAAACGACATCTATTTTCCATTTACGAGCATACATTAGACGACATAACGTTGTGCGTACATGCACGGGGTTAGTTTAAAAACATAGTCTCTGGTGCGGTATCGCGTACCAGCGACGATTAAAACATTACCGATAAAGCAGCCTTTAAACGAGAAAATTATACTTTTTGCTGGCTGAACACACGAGATTCCGCGTGTGTTACTATTCTCTCTCTCCCTCTTTCTCTCTTTCTCTCTTTCTCTCTTTCTCTCTTTCTCTCTTTCTCTCTCTCTCTCTTTCTCTCTTTCTTTCTCTCTCTTCCTCTCTCTCCCTCTTCCTCTCTCTCTCCCTTCTCTTTTTTCTCTTTTGCGGTCGATGAATGAAATAATAATGGGTCACCATTTTACAGAACTTATTCTTTTCTACCCTATTAACGAGTCGAAAAAGTTACAAGTCCGGTAAAGTCTTTTCTAAAATATTATTTTTTCTTAGTGTAAGTTTTAACTGGGAAAACGTAGGAATGGATAGGAGACAGGGCTGGTTAGAATATCAAGATACATATTTAGCATTAGTTTTCTTAGTAGCCAAAAATTACCTATCTTTACGTTTTAATTGCATTTTAGGAATATTCCTAAACCGATTGTTCATGCAATGACTTTTAATTTTTTTTATTTTCGCATAAATATTACTCGAAGACGTAAATAATATTTTCTTTTTTTTCTACTCGTAAGATAAAATTAGATCATTCTGGTATTTAGATACTTTTGAATAGAAATTTCTAAAAGAATTTTCTGCGGATGTCCATCTTCACATCGATAGTTATCATTCGCATCGTAATCCTTCGAAAAAGCTTTTTTTCGCAAAAGAAAGTAGACGTTTTTTCTCTCGGCCTCCCTAATGGCATAGACGCAGGTAGAAACACGAGGAGATCGTAATTCGAGGTCGGTTCAACGAGTCAGAGAGGAACATTCGTAGGAGGAGACATTAAGACGTACATGCCACTCGGACTTCGCGCGCAACGCCGCGTTGAATTTCCGTCATGAAAAGTAGTCGCATCCCCGGCCGTGGCCCTCGGGCTCTTTGCAGGAAATGATATTGCGTTCATTCTCGTAAAACTCGAGAATACTCGAGAAGTGAATTTGGCAAAATGGCGTCTCGCGAAGTTACGCAAGATGTCGAGTATCAACGTTGAAATAGCTCGAATGTTAGGCGAGTTTCTGGCTCGATCGTACGCCCTCTTCCACTTACACTACTAGCCTCTTACCCCTTATGCTCTACGAACCCGGTCTTCTACTTAAGGATGTATGAAATCGTACACCTTCCATGGATATCGTTAACGTGACTCGATTCAACTAAAATCACTCTTGAAAGCGGAGTGCCAACTCGCGCTAGAAGTTTAACTTGCAACATTACTCCGACTCCTTATGAGTTTTCGAATCGTCTTTCACATTATATGCCCTCCATTATACGACTTGTGTACCGCTAAAAGACTCCACTAACTTTATCGAAGATTATTTTCTCTTGCGCTAACACAGTGGATACCTTCCAAATCATTTTAAGTAGGTATTTCAAGCGTGTCGTTGAAATAAAATCAGATTGTTAAATCATATTAATCGAATATTTTTCATTCTTTACTGATGTAATCCAAACTACGGTATCTTATTAACGAGTTAGATAGTCGACATTATCTGTGAAATTACTTGGAAAGAAATTTCACTGGGAAAGTTTATCCATTTTTTTGAATAAAATATCGTTGACTCAAAAATGGTTTCTGAACACGAATTACCGGTGTATTAAAATTAAAGATTTCAAAACTGAGGGATCAAGAACAAAAGAGTATATCTTTTTTTTAATGAATAAGGAAAGCACTTGTACGTAAGCATGTGTGTAGTTAAAAGAAAATAATAAGACCGAAGACACTGAAAATACTGCCGAGATTAGATGGGTTTTTCGCTCCTTCGGTAATCCCCTTTCGAGTTTTTTACATTATTGACACGCTTGATTATCTTCAACATACTTTGCGTTGTCGGTGGCTGAAATCTTCCCTTAGGGAATAGAAAAGGAGCATGCGAGAGTGAGCGAGAAAGCTAGAGAGAGAAAGACAAGAACAAGGAGAGCGAAGAAAAGGGCTCCCCAAGGATTACAAGGTTGCTAATATATTTATTAAAAACCACGAACGAACGAATTCTACATCGTGTGAGCGGAATCGTGTAGCTCAGCAACCCTTCTCTTTTTACGCACTTTTCAAGAGTATCTTCAAAGACAAAAATTTACCCCTACTCCTTCCGTATTACAGCACAGTGTAACACCATACAATTTTCGATATGGAGAACGAGAACTTCTATTGCATCAGCAGAAACCAGGCCAGATTTCCAACAAAACATATAAATAGAGGGACCTGTGAAAGAAAAAAGCAAGCTCTGCCAGCAACAAAGTAGCCCTTTCTATAACCAGTGCCCTATTCTAACTTTTTCTTTTTCTTTTTTTCTTCAACATTTCCCTCATACGATCGACTCGCAACGAATGAGAATTTCAGGATTGGTCGAAAAATATTCGAATAGAGAAGCAGTGAGTTAAGATATTTAGGAATCAGATGGGTTAGGGTCCGCTCTCATGAAATGTTCAGGAAAAAAAATTTCGCGTAATGCCGTTGTGACCCAAATTATGCGAGAACCTCGGAGTAGCCTTGATTATAGAAAAACTTGTATACGTATAGAGAGTGTTGAGCAAGCGAAAGAAAAGAGAGAGAGAGAAAGAGAGCTTTCGCGAAAGCTTTGACTGGCTCCGCCCCCCGCCAATGGCAAAGCACAGAGCTTCGCTTGTCTTCTACCACGCCGGCCAATATCAAACTGGCCCGGCCGCGCAGCCTCCAAGGTGGACCAATCGGTAAGCGCTGGAAAAACGCGCTTTCGTGCCGACACGCTGTGCCAGCTGAAAGCTTGCGTGAGCACGCTGTTCGCGAGAAACGCGAATAAGCTTTCTCGAGACTCCGTTTTTAGCAGACATGAGAGTCCGTGGACTTGCACGTGTTCCTTGCTACTTCGATTTTTTTTCCTTGTTCTCATTTCAAATGATATTCTCGCTCTTTGCAATGTCATGTCTTTCGCAAGCTCCATACTATGAATATTTTCCGTTTTATCGATGTTAGCAATGCTGAATATGATTTGCATAAAGTCTAAAAATAGTTTCTTCCAAGTCGATGTTTGTAGCGTCGAATATATAAGGTGCACGCGCGTATATTTCGTCATTATATCGCTGAGCTCCGGTTATCATAAATAAAGATATTATTTGCATAGTTTGTAATAGCTCAATTATTCATACGTGACAGAGATGCGCGTTCCAATTATTTCAGTGAACAGAGCGTATGGACGAAATTGTCGGGTATTCGTGTATGTGCATTAATAATTGACGTTTCGTTAGATTCGTCGAGCGAAAGCTGTAACAGGATCTGCGTTACGAGTAAATAGACGCGTCGTCCATAGACAAACAAAACACGTTCCATCGTTGATGATAAACAGCATATACAGGTGTATCATTGATAAAATCTTTTTCATCGGATTGCAATTGGCTTAACGCACAAAGGCCTTCGAGAAAATGAAATAACTCGTGAACCGTCCTTCCATCTTCGTTCGCGCAGATTTATCATGGTTACGATTCGAGCCATCCAATTTCATGGGAGTTATCTAGCTTTGTTGTTTCGAGAAATATTCTCATTAAGAGACGGAATTCGTATCTATGGGCATTACATCTAACTCGAACGTACAACAATCATTTGCTGTATCGACGCGTGTAATTTATTTCTCTCTTCTCTTTTTATCTCCCGACGTTATTTCCTTTCTTTATTTTTCGCCGTGATTAACGTCAGAAAAACGTAGCTGGAGGCTCGACTTTTTTCAAAGAATTTACAGAAGCCTCGTTCACCCGGTAACGTCCTCATTATGCTCGTCGACTTAATGAGAGGAAGAGCAAAGCCAACGTTTCTCCTAGGGAACCATACCAAAAACGGTACGCAGCTAGATATACGAACGTGCTTCTAAACATATTTTGAAGTTCGATGAAAGTTCGATAGAAGTTCGATGCGCTCCGATGCAAAAGTCGATAGACATGAGAGCTCGTCGGATGAAACGAGTCGTCTCTATTAAGAATGAAAAGGAATAGGTCAGAAAGGAATCGCCACAGTAGAAATGATCCGTGTATGATCGGACGTTGAGTCAGTCTGATTCTTTTTCTTTCTTTCTTTCTTTTTTCTTCTGTTTCTTCCTTTTTCTCATTTCTGGTGAACCAAAACTGGGTATAACTCGTTTTCTAGATCGTCTTCCTTTATACTTTCCCGTGGTTTTATTATGTCCAACATATAGACACGTTGGATTTCAAAAGGGTGGACTTCCCTTTCCGTACGTTTGATTCATTATTGAAAAGAGGACAGAGGAAGAGAGAAGAGAGGGGAAGAGAGATAGAGAGAGATGGAGAGTAGCAGGAGTATGGAAAGAAAGAGGCCGTCTGTGTAAAAGGAGAAGTACCGTGTATGCAAAAGCGATCATAAGCTTTTCGAAATGTTAGAGGAATAAGCTGTATAAATTAATGACCTACACTAGTTCACAGGATTCTCCGTGTCAACGGCTCTTAATCCAAGCTTCTTCCGTACTACTACCGTCCATGGGACGTAATAACGATTGAATTATCGTAACTGCAGCTTAGTCGAGCTGAATCGTGCATAAGAAATTGAATTGCTCTTATAACTCGGTGTGAACGAATTCACGTTACGTCAAGAGCGACGTCGTTTAATTCTCCCGATAGGTACGTGCTATAAATTAAATAAATGTCAGTAAATAGGTTCGATTTGTACTCCGAGTATCTACCAAGTTCCCTTGTTCTTTTTTTTTTTTTTTTTTATTAATATCTCTCTTTTCGCGTCACGTGTTGTTAGAATTATCAAGTATATCAAAAAGAAAGATATTCACGTTGTCCTATCGCGCGATTATAAATAGAAATAGAGCAAAAAAAGTAATGGACGTGTATTCCATACGGAACTTTTCATCGTCAACTTTTCTCATCTCATAGTCGTCGTTGCAAGAAGAGACAATGGTGAGGACATTATAAAACTAATGATACAATTCCATGATGAGATGATATTAAGACGTAGGGTATAACCCGACTGAATACGGACAAACTTTATAGAAGAGGAGTAAAGAGGAAAGGAAAGGAGAATCGTCTTCTTCTTGCTTTCTCGTTAGATTTCTTATTAAAATAGGACAAGAAATTAGAGCTTACGTTGCTACGTGCGAATAAGACGAATAGAAAGAGGGAAGAAGAAGTAAAAGTCGAGAAAGAAAGAGAGAGAGAGAGAGAGAGAGAGAGAGAGACAGAAGAAGAGAAAAGATGGCAATGGTATAATCGAGGTGACACGGAAGCTACGCCATGTTTTTATCATTTAATTTTCCAGACAAAGAAGTACCAGTGGCAGCAGCCACCTTCTTTGTCGGAGGTTAAGTCCAAAGGAAGCTGCACTCCTTCGTTGGGGACGTTATCTTCTTCATTTGCCTCCTCTAGTTAGAAGACGTCCCGCGGGATCCTAGATAGTCCTCTCTCTTGTTTCGAGAACAAAGACTCTTTTCTTGTTAGAGGTACAAAGGAGTTTTTTCGTCATTCCGAAGAAGACAACCATTTCTGATTTTCAAATGTCGGTATATTTCGAATGTTCGACGTTGATAAAAATTTTTAAAAATTTGTCTGAGCTTTCGTCGATAGTCTCTAGAGTACGTTTATTGAATGCTCCGAATGCTCAGAATTTTATCGGTGCCCGTCATGGGGAATAAAAAGCACAGGAAAGATAAATCTCAAGAGGATGTTATCGAACGTTATTTAGAGGATATTTGATCTTGATTGATCGCTAGAGAGGAATTGTGTTGGAACAAATGTTAGGGTGAGGAACGATCCGTTGATTTAGACTTGTTTCTGATAGGTAGGCATTCATTGGAACAGAAAATAAATTACTAAAAATACGATTTGCAAAAGTTTCGTTCATCTGTTATTACATATGTGTTTCGTAATTCTTTCTTTTTCTCTTTTCCTCTCTCTCTCTCTCTCTCTTTCTCTCTCTCTCTCTCTCTCTCTTTTCTCTCTCTCTCTCTTTTCTTCACAAAAATCGTCAATTATCACTTTTGACCCAAACATAGCTCTGCTAAAACGATTAATATATCCAATATCGTATCCAAACGAAGCAAATTACATTGGTAACGTGATATCGTCCGACGTAGAAAAATGTAAACCATGGTGAAACAAATGCGAAATGAAAAAATACGATATTCAATAGAATTTTTATAACAACATCTCCCCGTTTATTCGATATATCCTGGTTTTTCATTCGCTTCTAATGCCGCTTTTTGGTATATGTCTGCGTGCCATTTACTCGAAAGTAGAAAGTGGTAGAGCTCATCACGTACAAGTTACACTCAGTTATTCTTTCGTAGGAGAAATTTCCATAGTAAGACGAAAGTAGAAGGAGAAAAGTAAGAAGCGGAAGGGAGCGAAGAAACACGGAAAGGGACCGTCCTGTATTGAAGCTAGGGAGAGAGAGAGAGAGAGAGAGAGAGAGAGGGAGGGAGAGGAAGAAGGAAAAGCGAGGGAAGCATCTGGGTAGACTCGTATGAAAGTTTAAACCGATGTTTTACGATGGCTTTTTGTTTTGCGTGTTTTATTGAGCAGAGACCGGATATTCACGTCAATCTCGCACTCTCGCAATCCGCGAAGGAACCTTCGAGACTGAGCCGTTTGCTACGCTCTTTCTTCTTTCCTTCTTTCCTTCCCTCTTTCCCTTCTTTTTTTTCATTTCTTTTTTCCTCTCTTCTTCCTCCTCTTTCCTCTATCGTCGTCTCACCACCGCACCCAGCGCGTATCACCTCATTCTCTCCGTACCTCCGATATTTGCATCTCTATCTTTTTTCATAAAACTTTCAGCGTATACCACGCGAAACAGGGACAACAAAGAATCGAGAATCCTACGTTGTCACTAGTCACTAGTTTTCTTTTTTCTTTTTTCTTTTTTTTTCTTTTTTAGAAATAACGCAAAAAAGCTAGTAATCCTTAATCCTTTGTGGAAAAACAATTCAACAATTCGAACAATTTAAACGGATAAAAATCTTTACCGATCGATAAACACGATAGTATCAACGAATGTAAAGTTTTCTTGTGGTGTTTCCTTCTTTAATTCAAAGCAGGTCAAATATATCACAGAAGGGTCCTGGAAGGATTATCGGATAATTGGAATCGTTTACGAGTTTGCGCGTAAATAGGCCAAAGATTCCCTCGTCGCTCGGGAGATCTCAACGCTCATAGGTGCAACGAGAAGAACAAGGATAGTCGTTCGTGTGCGCATCCCTATACCTATACAAGTATGGTGCACTGCTTTATACAAGTAGAGAGGAAGAGCGAGAGAGAGAGGGAGATAGATAGAGAGAGAGAGAGAGAGAGAGAGAGACAAAGAGAGAGAGAGAGAGAGGGAGAGACAAAGACCATGGATAGAAAGAGGCAAACGTGCGGCGGGTACTTACTGCTAGGATGTCAAAGCAGCCCTCTAGGGACACGCCAGACCTCTTGCCTACCGGACTCTTTTACAAGAGCCCTCCGTCGTTCTCCAACCTTCAACGTAGCGCATAGTATATTTAATTCTCTACCTCCGGATCCTCTACCCCACTTTGCGATTCTCGTTGGCTCCTTGTTTCTTATTTCAACCATCTCGAATTGTAATACTAAAACTTCATGAGGATTTCTTTGTTTTCTTTTCTTCCTTTTTCTTTTTTTTTTTATTTTTAACTCATCCTTCATTGTTTCCACATCAGGAAAATAATATCGTGTATTTTCCATTTGGAAATTATTTCAAATATTACTGCCTGTACAAGTAGAATCTATTGCAATAATATATATATATATATATTATTTTAATCAACACAGGTCAGGTCATTAAAATCGATAGAATTCGATATAATATTATTTGCATTGATAATTTAAATGCTCGAATGGGTTTAAAATTTATGAGATCGTATACGATAGATGTCTGAAATGAAAAAAAAAGAAAAAAAGGAGAGAGAGAGAGAGAGAGAGAAAGAGAGAAAGAGAGAAATTTTGGTGAAGGAGGCATGGTTGAACCGCCACCACTGCCTTGCCACTTTCAAACTGAAAGAATGTAATTACCAAGAGGATCAAAGTCTACGAGGCGCACGTCCATGACCTGTCGCTGTCTTCTTGGTGCGGAATTTAAATATCGACGGGAAGAATTCGTTCGTTTGACTCTTCGGTTGCTTCACTGCATTCGCCACCTTCTTTCGTCGACTGCTGCCGTGTACCAGTTCCGACGGCGATGCCAGTCAAAGCATCCTAGGACTGTCGTTTCAAGCTCTTTCTACTTTTTCTTTTCGTCCTTGCTTCCTTTCTTTCTTTCGTACTTCTTCGTTTGTAGAAAGAACGAAGCTTCACCGAACGAAAGAAACAAAGGAAGTTATCTACTGTCGGCATCTTTCCTTCTCATCCTGCTATCCTTTTTTTTCGGCACGTGGAAAATCGTTAAAATACACGAGAATCTTCTAAAGCCTTACCTTCAGTTACTCTTAAAGCTTCCAAGAGAAAGAGAAAGAGAGAGAGAGAGAGAGAGAGAGAGAAATGGAGGGAAGAAGGGAAACGAAGTTCGTGAACCGACGTCGAGCACGTTTCCTGAATCTCATTCGCATGCTAATATCGCGATATCGAACGAATTTATACTATTATTACGTACTCCCCGTTCGTAGAGGAAACTATCTTATTTAATCACATTCTACAGAAATTACTTTCAACTTGTTAGTTTCACCCTACGCTTTATGAACTTCTTCGTCAAAAGCATTCTTATTTCGTTGGATGTGTTTTTCTTTTTTTTTTTTTGTTATATTATAAATTAATACAACAAAAAAATATATTATAAATTAATAATGTTAATGTTCAAAGCATTTTATTTGTAGGTATGTTATAAAATGAAACATAACATTAATATAACTAAAATTTATATGTGAATTTGATTGGAAGTAATACGAGAACGATATTCCAAGATAGATGGTTGACAATAAGTAGGATGTCAGATTTGTAGGGTTATTAAAACGTTAAAACTAATCGATAGTCTCGATAAAGCAAGATCGTAGTGATCGTAAGAAAGATTCAGATGGCGGTAAGGATTAAAAATTATTATAACATTATCGAGGCGTTAATATCGATACTTTTCACTATACTATTGTACTTCGTATCATTTTTATCGAACGTATAATCGTTCCCTCGTCTCCATTTTCCTTTTCTTTTTTTCACACTTCCTTCCTTCCTTATTTATTTCGAATTCTACGTTTCACGACATCGCAGTGATAAATTGTTTCTGTTTGCTTTCGTCCCCTTATCATCTCATGTAGAATAAAATATACATATCGATGAAGAGAAGATAAAAGATCGCCTAACTCGTTTCTCGATTTTCTGAGAAGAAGGACAAAGAAGCTTTATTATTCCTCGGCGGAAGTACCTTGGCACATCGCCTTTCTCTCCTTCAGCCGTATTTCTCGATTCTCTTTTCAATTATTTCCGATTCGCGAGGCAAATTCAATAACGACCGGCGCGCAGTCTCACCAAATTCAGATCCAAGTAGGACTTAAAGTCCGAATTCCGAACTCGGCGGGGAAATGAAAGATTTAGTGGGTAGTAGACATTCGATCGGTGTTTAAATATGTACATCGGGTATTCCATTTGTGCGGGGACGAACCTTACGTCCGAGGAATTTGCAAACATTTACTCACGTGAAACTTCTTGTTGGAATGTGGGGAAACAAACAGTATCGAATAAATTCGCTATTTCTACGCTTCGTTCGCATATATGCTACGTATTTTTAGATTTTACCAGAAGTCGCATTTTGCAGTTATGCATTTGCTTCGATGTATATGTACGTTTATGAGATAAGAAGAAAAATAGTGATGTATACTTCGACCAAGACAAATGGAAAGACAAGAAATAGGAAAAGCGCGTAGAGACATCGATGAAATATTTGACGAATGTCCGCGGGAAAAGGAATTAGGTGATGCAGTTGGCGCGCATAACGCTCGTTCATTAGAGCCAAGCACGAAGGAAAGGAAAACTCGCGGGAAACATTTGCGAGAGGGCAAAAGAGGAGTAGGTCGAGCCACGCATTTAGAATGTTTCACGAAGAGCCACTTGAAGGGGGTGAAGCACATTCCATGGTGGGGGATGGTTCACAGTAAAGAAGCTCCTAGGGTAAGCTCGTAGGGAAAGCTCGTGGTGAAAGCTCGAAGGTAGCTTCCTCGCTTAACCTTAGCTGCTCTGTGCGTCTTTCTCTCTCTCTTTCTCTCTCTCTTATGTGCACCCGCGTACGTGCTTTTTGTCAGGAATGCTTGGAGCAAGGCTCGTCGACGAGCTAGCGTCTCAACTATGAGTAAACTGCGTTTTACGTGGCCCACCGTGGGGTGAACGCGTGAAATTCACTCGAAAAAAGATCTTATCTTTAAGCACGAGCCACTCGTCTTTTCGTCCTCGTGCATTCGTCTTTTTTCTTCCCTTTCTCTCTCATACACTTACCTTCCCTTCCACTGTTTCTCTTCCTTTTTCTTCCTTGCCATCCTTAAAATCCGCTCTTACGACTCCGGTACTCTTTGCTTCGGAGAAACTTCTCGTCTCGAACGTCCTAACCATTTACAGAATTTTAACTTCTCGACAAGATCGTTACGTTACTTGTCTTTCAATTGAATAGAATATTAAATAACCATAATCTCTCTCTTTTTCTCTTTCTCTCGCATTGTCATCTTTGCTTTCCTATCTTAAGAATTACTCTCGTAAAACGATCTACATTTGATCCTGAACTAAGATCGGTTGTTAAGATCGAACAAGAAGGTCGATTCAAATAAATTTTAATGCGAACCATACTCTACTATCGTGTACTCTTCGCGTTCTTGGAATTCGGTAAGACCGAAAATCGTTTGAGGACACGCGCCCTTGGCACATGCAAGTGGAAACGATTTACGAGGATTGACTCTTCATTATTTAGAGAAAAAGCTACGCCGGGAATTTAGGGTGAATATTTGTCGGTGACCTTTCGCATGCCGTATTTAAAGGACACTTGTAGTGGCGCCCTTCCAAAAATGAGAAAGAAAATTAAGGAGAAGGGCTAAGATATACGGACAAACAAACGTTTGTGTCGTCCCATGCGTCTCATATATATCTTCTTTTCTACGAAAGGTTTAGGTATTTGGTAACTTTTCCTGACGAATGATTAATAATTGATCAAGTAACAAGTATCCCTATTTTACGACGATTCTCTAACACTCTTACGCCGAACGAGTAGTAACTGTTCTTATATCTACCCATCAAATGAAAGGGCCAAATAGCTCAAGAGAAAAAAGGGTCTTCGATCGTAAAGGATGCTTTCGTACTGCAAGAGACTTGACGACATATTTGTCGAATGACATGTTGGATGTGAATAAATCATAAAACCCTATGTCGAAACATTGCTTATACGTGGAATAAATGAATGTACCAGTCAATTTTAACTCTCACAATTTTTAAGGCTCATCTTTTTTATATGAAAAAAAGAAATGTTGTTTCTGGAAATGTATTTTTTTTTATAAGATCAGTTAAGTATATAGATCAACAATCTTAGTTTTATAGATTTTCCGAATAAATATATACTTGTAGAGATATATTTATTTTAAACAACGATGTTGGGAAAAAAAGAAATCTATGAATGGCATATTCAAGAATGAGTTTTCGGTAAATGTGAAATGTATAAAAGAAAAAAGAGATGGATGTAAAACGCTAGTGACCATATTTGCTCTATTCTTTCTTGTCCCTCTCTTCCTCTCTGTCTCTCTCTCTCTCTCTCTCTCTCTCTTTCTCTCTTTCTTTCCCTCTCTTACTGTCTAAACTCGTCCCATCTAAATTGAATATCCGCAGATCTTTTCCACTCGCATGACGATTGGTGAGTGCTTTCATCGTCGGTCCGGATATCCCCTCCGAATTCAGCCTTATAAGCCGTATATGTGTACGTAAGAAAGAGAGAGAGAGGACGAGAGAGAGAGAGAGAGAAAGAGAGAGAGAGAGGACGAGAGAGAGAGAAAGAGAGAGAGAGAAAGGGAGAGAAGAGGAAACAAACGAGAAGCACTATAATCTTGGGCAATGCGAGCTAAGCCGAATACGACTAGAAGCAACTACCCCACGAAAAGAGGGTGAGATAGAGGGCTAGTGGTAGTAAGGAGTATGAGCTTTCTCGTATATGTTAGTGTGGTGATACATAATAAGATACGAACGGAGAGCATGCGGTATAATCATATATCATAGGTTAGTGCGGTACGGCTCGGAGTATTTCTCCTTATACTATGTAAGAGAAGCTACTTGCATCATTCTCGACGCAAACACACACGCAAATATACACCAGCGTCCTACAGCTTGCTGTTTCTCCTTCCACTAACCATTTATCGAAGAAGAAGCGAGAGACACAGAGAGAAACAGTCACAAAGTGTGAGAAAGAGAGAGAGAGAGAGAGAGAGATAAGGTGGAGAGAGAGGAGTAAACCGAAACTCTGCTTTTCGCATAAAATCGAAGAAAAATCTATTTCGTTAAACCGAAGAATCTCTTGAACTTTGTTTGACAAGAAAATAAAAAGGAATATTATTGCTTTAAGTTTCTTCAATGTGGTTATTTAAAAGAAACGACCGATAATTGTTTATATTCTTTTTTTCTTTGCCCTTCAACGTCCAAAGTACCTTATAGCTGTTTAATTTGTTTACGAATTCGATAGGCATTGTACGTACGTAGAAAAAAAGCTATGTAACATTCAGGATAAAGTATTAACGTTCTACGTAAGTCGTTTTTACTTTAAAATCTCAATTCTTCGTGTAGCATCAAGCAAGATAGACGCGTGTGAACGTTTCTCCTATTTTTCATTACATATTTAACGAAATGATTTACATACTTGTATCTCGATTGGTCTTACGTATAGAATGGACAATTACACGATGGACACTGACCCAGTTTTCAATGAGTGAATACTAAAATTGTTACTGTTACTATACTTTTTTTTTTTTAGTATCAATCGATTACTTCGTGAGATCCGTCAAGTCGTTCATTGATGCATCGTGAAGGTTTAATACAGCGTACAAGGAAACCTCGTTAGTAACGTTGATTAATGGTCTTTACATTTCGAAATGTAACACCAAATTCGTCGTGCATACGACTTCAGAGCGAAAGGCATTAGCACGCAATTTGTGTTTCATTATACCGAGCCGTCAGTGTATAGACCCTTTCTCTCTCTCTCTTTTCCTCTCTCTCTCTCTCTCTCTCTCTCTTTCTCTCTCTCTTTCTCTCTCTCTCTCTCTCTCGTATTCGTCTTTCCCTCGGTCGATGGTGCGGGAACTTCATCTGTATTAGCATAGCAAATGTAATTAGGAATACTCAAAGTGGTAAAACCAGACTTCTGTCTACAGTTTTGCACGAGAACGGGTTGGTCAGTACTGTCGCGAGCGTAGAAAAAAGAAGGGACACGGAGTTTACATTTCAGATGGACCGCACTCATGTGTTGCAATACATATTTCGTGCATGTTAAAATGCGATTGTTTTGTTAAAACAGATAATAATTATACAATTGTTTCTCAATTAGATACGAAAGATTAGTAATCATTCACATATACGTACAGTAATATTAAGTATATTTATATAAATATATAACAATATTAAATATAATTATATAAGTATATAATAATATTAAATTTAATTGTATAAGTACAATATAATTAATAAATAATATTAAGAAGAATTACAAATTACTTTTAAATCGAGTAATGCGTAATAATAATAATAATAATAACGATAATAATAATAATAATAATAATAATAATAATAATAATAATAATAATAATAATAATAATAATATTGGTATAAATTACTAGTGATTTTGGGAACTCCTGTCGATATTTCACAAACACATCCCAAAGCCGGACAAACACGTAAAAGCGGTCCTTTCGTAATTTCCCGAAATGGGCTAGGCCTCCGGTGAGCTCACGCGAGCAAAGAAAGTAAACGTTCCCGTAAATTACCGAGTATGGCATTTCCGTGAGTTATTATAGTGTCGGGGTGAGAAAGGCGGGAAGTAGTGGTACGGACTAATGGCGCCATGTGGTTAGAAAGTAAGAAGATATAAGAGAACGCAGGATATGGCACACACGAAGTGACCGAAGCAGGCAACGACTTCTACACGATCGTAACGTTAGTCAACGACGAGGGTGGAGAACTGACACCACCCCTTTAGTCTCCTCTTGGTGGTGGTCCGAAACGGCCTTGCGCCATTAAACGTACTTATATAAGATACTGGTCGGTGGCCGGCCAAAGTGAGGAGAAAGAAAGGTTAAAGAGAGAGAGAGTGAGAGAGTGAGAGAGAGAGAGAGAGAGAGAGAGAGAGAAAGGGAGAAATAGAGAGAGAAAGAGAGCGAGAGAGAGAGAGAACATCAATCAAGATAATAGGACAATAAATATCTTCTCAGGCAAGGCGACTTCCCGACTAAGGTCAAAAGTGCAGCAGCTTGCAATTTCTGGCCGATTTCTCTCCTCCCAATTCGTGTTCGCCAGCTTTGCGATAACTCACCCTTCGCCGACTGCAATATGTAATCGGCCAACTATCGTTTTGGATTGGAGTCTCGATAGTGTCGTCTGCATCGAACGAGTAAGAAACCATTTCATTGGAAGACAAGAAAGCACTGTAGGCTTTTCTAAATAATTGACATTACAATTATATCGTTCGTAAGATTCCGCTTTTAAATAGAGACAACATAATATAGAGAGTAAGTTCGATTTTTTTCATTCACGATAGTATTCGATAGTTAACAAGAGGGAAGGAGGACGTTGCAGTTTCTTGAGGGATTCAATAGGTATATAGAAAATATTAAACGAGCTCGAGATATCTTGGGAAACGATGTTCCGCTCGTAAAACTCGGCTTGTATATAAAGCGGAAAATATAATTTCGTTGTGGCTATCAAAAAGAGACTTCTCGTTCGTCATAACGAAAGTGTTCGAAACGACGGCTAACGTTCGGTGTAGAGGCTCGTTGTGTAGAAATGGAAGGAGGAAGAAGAGAAGGAGGAATATAGAGGTTCGGCGTAAAGGTTCGGTATAGAGGTTCCTTGTGTAGAAATGAAAGAAGGAGGATAGAGGGAGATAGGTATCTATATCTATAGAGCGAAGCAACAGCATAGTCGGCCATTAAGGATGGAGCGTTGGGATAAAATCGCGTCGGCGATCAGAAGATATCTCTCGGAACTCGGAATATCGTTTGGAATAGTCGTAAATAAATCGTGTGGTCGCATTATAACGTGTTCGTATAGTACGGATAGAGAAGCGTTATTTAAAATGAAAGTTTGAAAATACACATAGAATAATACCGCGAGAAGGCGCTTCCGGAAACTTAACTCTTTAATATATAAATATAGCGGGGCTTGGATTCGAGGGCATAAGGCGCGTGTGCATTAACCGTTGAAAACTACGACATATAAAGTTGCTTTGCTCCCCTCGTCTCCGCCATATAAACTATAAAACAACGGGCTCTGGGCAACGGCGGACGACCTCGGCGTGCAAACCTGGGCTAACTATTAAAAGTTGCAAATTGCTGCAGACACACTGCGGGCCCGTCGTTAGCTCCGCGCGTTTGCCCCACGCGTGCTCTCCGTGAGCGTTACCACCTTTTGCCCACTACACTACTTCCCCTCACCCACCCACCTCCTTCTGTCCTAACTTACTTACTTACTGGACTTACTTGCTTCCCTTACTTACGTAGTCACCCGCTTACTTACTTATTCCTCGCTTCGTATTCCTTATCCTTTCTCCGCCTTGCTTTTCTTCAGACTTTACTTAACGTTACTATCCCGTGAAAGAAACTACCCCCTCCCTTCTTTTTCTTTATTCTATATATCCACCTCTGGTCGAATGATTTTTCACAAAAATATGATAGAAAAAATCTATCTCTTTTCATCTCGATTTGCTAAATGTGTCTAGCTCTACTTTTTGACTTTCCCAAAGGAGATTAAATGGAAACGCATTGGTGGAAACACCTTGTACAAGACAAATCGTTTACCGTTAAAATTCGTACTAGCCGTTTTGTTGGCGGCATCGTATGGGAACGTAATCCTTCTCGGTAGAATTAAATGACCCCGAAAAATCATTTTCCATTGTTAGGATTATATTCCCTTTGTTCATTCGATCGATTATTTTTTTTACTTTTTCATTTTTTTTTGTTTTCTTTTTCTTTCGTTTTTTTTTTAAACTCCAATGTTACAACATGTGGATGTTATTCATGAGCGACATTACACGTATATAGAGACGAGGCGAGTTCGATCAACCGTAATACGAGAAAAAAAATTTTCCGATTTTTAGCGCATTCGTTTAATTGTGGCATTCCATCGATATATTTCAATGACCATTCTATAGCATTTTATGATCCGCGGTGCATCAATAATCGAACAAAGCCTCGGCATAAACGCTTTATCGAGCTCCACTTCTCGTTGGCAGACTATTTTGCCACCACTCTCGCGCGTTTCGCCATAATTCGGTTCAATTATCATCGAACGTATCGATTTTGGGAGGGAGTGAGAGTGGTAGTGGGAAACGAGAGCCAACCATCGTGAGTGGTTAGCATTCGTGCCCCCACGAATACTATGCGATTGCATTCGCGAAATTCGTGAAAAGTGCGTTTGGCTTTACGCCCCGAGACGTAATTTAAGTAGCTCTCGTTCGAAATCGGATCGGCCCGAACTCGAAGCCGATTATAAATGTCGATTATAACTGGCAACGAATGAGAGATCGTCGGTGAGATTTAAATTATTCGATGAGATTATCACTCGACGTTCGAAATCACTGATTAAAGATGCGTACTATGAATTATAAAACAAGTTACGAAATGCTACATACAACGAGTTTACGAGAATTACATCGATTAATTGCAAATCCTCGGATCAGTGTTCTTGATTCATTCAAGATTGACATACTCTAAGTTACCCCATTATCCATCTCCATTTGGTAATCTCTTCGAGTGTCCGAGCGACGTTCAACAAGCAAACGCGTCGAACACATCGTTTGCAGGACGCTGCAATTACGCTAGTATATCCTCTAATTGTGTACAACTTGTTTACGAACCAATACATCTTAAAGCCAACATTATTGTTTAGATACATATCGTTTAATCTTCATCCGTCTATGCGTATTTGAGGATAACACGTATAATAATAATAATAATTTTGTTATTTAGCTACATTACGTTTTCTTCGTTATTATCGAATTTATCTTCTTGAAATTGACTACTATCGACAGAAATTTCATGTATTCCATGGACCTTCGTTGGACATTGGAGTCCTTATGAAATTGGCTAAATTTAGAAACCATCTACGGATCGATTTTAATTTTAATTCCAAATTTAGTCTCGACCGCTGTTCACATTCTATTACTTTTAACTTTAGAATTCGAATGGATGAGGATCGGAGAGTATTTTGCGTATCTCGTGGTCTCTCGATGGACATCGGAGTTCTTGCGAAACGGTGTTAATTAGAAACCGAAATTTAGAAACAGACCGAAACGGATAGGTATCGTATTCAGTATATGGCCAAACGTTGCAGAGGAAATAGCAACGTCGACGAGGACCATGGCAACGTCCAAGGGAAATGAAAAGTAACGATTCAATATCAGCACCACCACAGTGTGTCGTGTACCGAATTAAGCTCATACTGATACGAACAGAATGTCGTCTATGCTGTTCGCGCCATTTTTTCATTATTTACTTTTTCTCTTTTCTTTTTTTTTTGCAATCTTTCCCTCTCTGTTTGCCCCTTTAATCCTATTCCACCGTTTTCTTCCTTTCTACTTACTACGCGCAATTAGTGTAACTGTCAGCAATTTTTAATTTCGCATTTCGTCATTCCAAAACAATATCACGTTTTTGTTTGTAACCATCGTTTCTCCACGTAAACTCTTACTATTGTTAATGCATGTGTTATCTGTATTATTCAAATGAGCACTAATAGCCCGGAAGATATTCTACGTTCGTAGCAATTACATATCCATTATGTGACATTATACAATGCTCTCGATATCGTCGTTATCATTCGACCAATTACCATCATTTATGTATGATTATTTTCCTTGTTTTATTATATCGAATGCAATGCAAATCGAAAATCAAAGAGAAAAATTTAGACAAGGCACAAAATGTTCGACGAGCGATCCGAACGATTCCGTAACCAAATGTAAATTCGAAAAATGAAGGTTATTCGTATAATAGAAAGTTGAACTATAGAATTAATCGTTCATTTTTCACGCTCTTTCACGGCAATAAAAGCAAAAAGTTTTTTCGTTCCCTTAACTCCTCGCATTTTAATACTACCATTTCTCCCTCTCTCTTTATTTCTGTCTCTCTTTCTTCTCCCTTCTTCTCCCTCTCTTTAAGAGTGCTTACAATTTCAGCAAAAATGACTTTTACTATCTATCGAAATATCTTGGACAGCAAAAGGAGAAATCGTATATATAGAACGTCGCATAAAGAATCCGTTTTACGGCGTCTGTTAAGAACCGACGATAGCCGACACGTCCCATTTCCGGTGGCCGACGCCGACTGCTATCCTCTACAGGGATAGTGCGGAGAAAGAAGCACTTCCGCATTGGCGCGTATCCACACTCGAATTTAAAAGTATGAACCTCCTTGACAGTAGCAGTATCACCACTGGACAGAAACACTTTCACGTTCAAGAAAAGTCTGAATAAATATGAATAAAAAAAATCTTGATACTATAGTCGGTGAGTTGAAAGAATCGATATATCTCGAAAATTGCGAAGAAAATATATCTACAAAAAGAAATTCCATTTATTTCATTTCGTTCTCTCTTCTCGTTTCCCGTTTTGCGAATTAAACCTTCCTTTTATTTTTAATCCGAAAGCACGTACGACTAAAGAACTTTTTCTTCTTTCGAATGTTACAGGAAATGAAAGTTAACTGGGCGACATCGCCGGGCAACCAACCGAAGCAGGACACCAGCAGTGAGTACATTCAATTTTAAGATTCTTCTTTTCGATACTTTTTCTTCTTTTATTCCGTACTCGTTTAATCTTTTTCGTTTAAATGTATAGTATAAAAGAACTATGTTACAGTATTTTGTTTCTTTATATATGTATATATATATATATATATATATATATATATATATATATATATATATATATATTTATCAATTTTTATGAAGAAGGTTTCTCCGAAATCTTCAAGAAAAGTTCATGATGATCACTGTATTAATTCGTCTTATTAGCGTAATCTCAGTCTTTCGTCATTTTGGTATTCATTAAAGATTTATTTGTCGTATTTGTTTCGAGCGCACATTTAACACGATTATATTAAATGCATTAGCTCTGCGTGCAGGTAATCGCAATGGTTTAAAAACAGTATACTTTTTTCATTTCTCGTCAAATTTTTGTCATGCGTCGTAATTTACTTTCATTACGGTCGACCGTTGACATATACATTGATTACTGCACTCGTACATAGCTAAAAACGTTACAACTTTTACCAATAGAACTGCAGTCAATCTTGGAATGCAATTTGCATTTTAACTGACGGTTATTTAACGCGTCGTTCTTTTGATGAATGGATAATCCATTAATGTTAATTAAAGAGAAAACTAACGTCAGTATTACGAAAAAAACTTAATCAAAAATAATTAAGATCCTTCTTCAAAAAAGTTAAAAAAATTATTGTTCATCGACAAGTACACTTAACGAATCAATTGATTATTTTTCTTTCAAAATTTAGGAGGAGATTCACGAGAAGAGCTTAAAAGTGCAAAAAAATCTTTGGCAAGTTTATCCGAAAAATTTTGCTTTAGAATATGAATATTCGCGAGTTCGTAAAGTTCAAGCGCTCCGGGATACCGCTTTATCGTTTCAAATATTGCCAGAGTATACGCTTCTATGTATTTTACAAACTACGACATAAAACTTGGAATAATAGCCTCGTGCGTTTCTATAATAATGTCTACGTACAAAGGTAGCAACGGATGCACCACTGGTTAAGTATTAAGCGTACGTTACTTTGTAAGGTTTTCTTTTTGTTCTACCACGAAACATAACCTTTTTTTTTTTGAGAGAGATTTCGAAGACTATAGTTTTTAGAAAAAGAAAAAAAAAGAAAAGGAAAAAGAACATTTGATTTGATTTATCTCAGTATAGATTATTTTTACTTAAAATAATAGATTTTCACTCTTCCATGGGAAAAATTTGAAAAAGGATTTGTATTCACACATATATACTACTTATGTACCAACAAGTGTCAAAAGCTACACTACCATAAATGGCACGTGCAAGCAAGGAATCCTGTTTATGCCGTCACATCCCCATAAATTCAATGTAACATCCCACTCCAAATCGTTAGACAAAGACAGTGAATATGAGACAGTAAGTAGGTATTCTTTTCGTGAGTCGAAAAGACGCAAGGATAGCATAAATGTAAAGTATCGGATCCGATCCTTTCTCTCTTTTCTTTCTCCTCTCGATACGCGTAAAAAAAACGCATGTAGTCCTCGAGATCCCCATAATGTACGTACATATCTATCTAGAGGTACATGTAACGAGTGTACGAGCGTACATGAATGTACATGTATGTATGTTGGGGGTCGAACGCGTGTGCGTACTTGAAATTCAGTGAGAGCCGGTGGCAATATTTAACTCAGTCTGAAATTCCTCTTTTTATGGACTTGTAAAACCGTGACAGGCACATGGGACCCGATCCCGACGTTTCTCTTACGCCCATCCCTTCTCTCTCTCTCTCTCTCTCTCTCTCTCTCTCTCTCTCTTATGCACACATATACACTCTTTTCTAGCAAGTTGGCTTTCCATCCAACATGCTTCTATCTTTATCTCTCTATCTCTATCCCTCTCTTCACCCTTTCCATCGTACTCTCCAGTTCCGCTTCTTCGACCGCTTCGACCTCCGTGTTCCTCCTCTTCCGACAAATGCAAAACTAAAACCGTATCTCCCCCTATTCTCTCGGTAAATATGGCCAGGAACTACGCTCCACACGAGCAGCACCATCGTCATCCACTCTTCCTCTAGAGAAGGCGGGTACTTCTTTTTCCATCGTTCGACCAGCCACCCTTCTATCCTTGCGATGAACAGGAGAGAAAGAAAAAGCGAGAGATAGTGATAGAGAGAAAGAAAAAGAGAAAGAGAGAGAGAGAGAGAGAGAGATAGAGAGAAAGGTGTATCGGTGTGCAGTGGCCGCAACTGGAACGAGGGTATGTTTTACTTTTCCGCGAGAGACTGCTAGTAAACTCCGACATTGGTGCACCTGCGCGCATCCCGCAACTGCAAAGCTGCGTCCCGCAATCGTCTACGTGGAAAATGCGTGCATACATCTATGTACGAATGCATGCATGTATGTATGTTCGAGTATGTATACGTTTGGAATTTACTCGACTGAAAGTGAAACTATAGTAGCAGCTTTCGAACAAGTGTACAGTTTATTCTACCGTGTTACATATTTTATACGTAATTATTATACGTAATATAGACCATGTATTTAGGAGAATAATTTTGTGTCTATGGAATAGCATAGGATAAAAGTTTGAAATGTTATCAGTAACCAGTAATCAGAGTATTTAACGTGTTAAAGATAATTTCGATATCATTTCGTTAACGTTAATACGCAATAAGGAGTATTTATATGTGTCTGTATATACATTTTAGACCAATTGTCTTCGTTCTCTATTTCGTAGCTAATCGACTAAAGAGAATCTTTGAAGAATTCTAGCGATATTGTGAAGGGGGAAATCCCTTTCTCCTTAACAACTCCTTGCAGGACAACATAGTATGAAATTGTCCTAGTTCCGGGCGATTCGCTAGTCGTGGAGTTGTAAGTTATTTTATGAAATAGGAAAAGAGAGAGAGAGAGGGAAAGAAAGAAAGAGAGAAAGTGGGAGAGAGAGCATCACGATGTATAGGCCAGGAAATTTAACGCCAGGATACGTTGACCAAGGGCGACAGTGTGCCGCTTGCCATTGTCTCCATTTCCAGCTTTTACTCTCTCTCTCTCTCTCTCTCTCTCTCTCTCTCTCTCTCGCTCTTTCTGTTTCTCTTTTTTCCTCCCTTTCGTCGCATTTTGTTAGTCCCTCTCGTTATTTTTCTTCTCTCCCTTCCTGTTTTTCTTTTATTTCTTTTTAGTAAAGTTACTACCTGGGTCGACAACGAGCATGCCACGGATTGTGGTTTGTTAACGGCTGCCTCGAGGAAAGTGGAGATTATAAATTTGCGTTTTAAACTGACGCATATGTTGCGAGTTCTCATATCCGAATATTCATCTTTAACGACGTCCGATAGAAAATTAAATTAGTTATTTTCATTTAAGAAAATGTTTCTTTAGCGAGATCTAATAGTTTCGATCGTGTTTACTAAATACTTCTTTAATTTTTAAAATTCTTCCATTCAATTAATTAGACATGTTTGATAACAAGCCTCTAATTACTCATTTAATTGAATGTTATGGAACTATAGAGGATTTGTAACTATTCCATCGTGGGTGTAATTTTCTCAGAGCGAACCGATTATACGAGAAGCTATCGATTGATGTGTACGTCATGTTACTGTATCATGCATCGAAGTAGTACACAATTTGCTGTAATTCGTATCCCTAGGTATCAGATGTTTCGCGGTATTTGAGGGAGAGAGAGAGAGAGAGAGAGAGAGAGAGAGAGAAAGAGAGAGAGAGAGAGAAAGAGACAAAGACAGAGGTAGAGATAGAGACAGAGACAGATAGACAAAGACAATAACATTTACTTGCTATACTCTACAAGTATACATGGTATCTCGTGTAACTAGAATTTACACTACGCTGATTATTGCTTTACAATAACAATTGTTAGAAAGCTTTACAATATATCCAAACTTCCGAAATAATGTTTGCGCATTCAATCTTCGTATTAACGAGCACGGAAGATACGTATGTTTTAGAAAACATACTCGTTATCCCATACTCCCTTAGTTCTCTGTTGAAAACATGCAACATTCGCAAACTAATTTTACGGTATATCGATTAAAGGTTATCGAAATGAAAATTAATAATTAATAATTAAGCCATTAATTATACGCCTATGCATTTAACGCAATAGAAAACATATTCACCAATTGCAAGAGATATTCGGTATTTCCTGTGATAATTCCAACTCTCTTTTAAACTTCTATTGAGTATAAACTTGGTTTCTGACAGTAAAGAAGGAACAAAAAGAAGAAAAAACAAAAAAGCTGCGTACCGTCATAATTATTATAGATGGTACATATTACTCTTTTATAATTACAAACCGATACTATTGAATCAAAAAAATTCTTTTGTACAATTTTTCATTTCAAATAACAACGTATAATTGTAGACGAAAATATTTCATTGGTTGTTGTTTTAAATAGATGGCTTTATCTCCCAACGAATTACCTCTTTCACGATTGAATGCATTTATACGATCATCGATAGAAATAAAACGATGTCGAAAATTTGTGTACGATAGAAAGAGAAAGAGAGAGAAAGGGAGGGAGGGAGGGAGAGAGAGAGAGAGAGAGATTGAAACGACGTGAGTGGAAACGAGAACGAGAGAAAAGAAAGATCATTTTGTAGAGAGAGAAAGAGAGAGAGGGAGAGAAACAGAGGGTGAAAAAGAGAGAGAGAGAGAGAGAGAGAGAGAGAAAGAGAGACAGACAGAGAGTCGGATTGGGTATTCGTTGGCTGACTGCGTAATCGTGCATCGTTTTTCCTGCATTATGAATCGCGTCGGGAGATAATCGCGCGAGTATTTACGGGGCTTTTCGGCACAAAGGGGTTACAGCGGGAGTCCCACTCGCGCATTCCGTTTATCCCTGGCAAAGCGTTTACCGTTAGACCATAAGCCACACGCCTTTGCTGTTTATATGCATTACTACGGCCGTTATCGTTATTAACGAAATACAACTTGTCGTACGTAACCCTGTTTCTCTCCTCCTCTTCCTCTCTCTATCTCTCTCTCTCTCTCTCTCTCTGTCTCTCTCTGTCTGTCTGTTTCACTCCTTCTTTTTCTCTCTTTCCCTCTTTTTTCCTCCATCTTTCTTTTCTTTTCTCTTTTAAATCCTTCGGACAATTGATATTTACAAATTTCATCATCCAGTTGATGATAATATATGAAAGAGATCGTAAGAAAGGACAATTATGGTAAAATATCTTTCATCGTATCTTTTGAATCATGACTTATTTATATACGTATATGTGTACCATTATATTTTTATAAAATGAAATTAAAAAAAGTTTAGTTTGATGTTTTAAAGATTTTATATAAAAATACGTGATTACAATTTATATTTACGATACTATTAGAAAGATAATCGTAAAAATCGCTGTCAGCTTGAGAAAAAGGAAAAAGTTGTATCGATGTATTTCGTGACAATAGTAAAGCAGTAGTAACATTTCAAAGGAAACCGAAGTGCAAAAGGAAAGGGAACTTTTACACGGTCGAATAAATATTTTTCGAAAAAGCAAGTCCGCCCTTTTTCAAGCTGGACGCAGGTTTTTTATCTATCTATTTTATCAAACGTTCGACTGAGCGAACAGTAAAAAAGAAAAAGAAAAAAAAAATAAGAATAATAAAACAAAGGGAGAAAGAGAGAGAGAGAGAGAGAGAGAGAGAAAAAAAACGATAGAATCGAAATCCTTGTTAAAACATAAGAACCGTGTGGTCGGTATGTAATGTGTAATTTCTCTAATGTTTTTTTTTTTATTATAACGAATGGAACGATGGAATAATTACGAAATAAAACTTAAACAAATTGTACGAAGATAATATCGTGAACGTTTTATTATATAAATGAAAGGTTTTATTATATAAATGAAAATTATAATAGAATTAACAAACTGGACAAGTGATGAAGGAACAAATGAAAAACAAAAAGAAATGGGTAGAGAAGAGAAGAGAAGAAGAACACAGGTGTCCGAAGTGGTGTTAGGCAGAGATTCGCAAGTGAACGTCGCGTTTAACCGAGAACATGGAGCAGGATCGACGGACCGAGAGAGAATGGGATTTGGCGTAGGAGACAAGTGCATCGCGTATTCTCTTTGTGTCCTCGACATTGTACCAAAACCCGCTGGCAGTCCCTCCTCGTGCCTATGCACGGCAAACCTCATTTTAGAGACCAGAGACCTCTCTCTCTCTCTCTCCCTCTTCCTCTCCCTTTCTTTCCCTGTCTCTCTCTCTCTCTTTCTCTCTCTCTCTCTCTCTCTCTCTCTCTCTCTCTCTATTTTGCATTCTCGTTCGCTTTCTCGCTCGTTGTTGCAAGAGCATCGCGTTTCGTTCAGTTACCGTCGAAGGCCTCCTGCCGATGGCATTTGTGGCTAGGCCATCGCCATCGGTAAACCACCATCGCAGCGTTACAACGTTCGAGAGATCGGGTGTCGGCATCATATAGAACGGCTGACAGCTAGAAGAACAGGACACCAGGAGTTACATATATGTATGTACATCTCGGATTATGGGACTTGTCGCTCGTCCACTCTCTACATCGTTGAGACGATTAACTCGTTCACCGTTGGGACCTTCCATCGTCTCTTTCGTAGTTCTACGCTTGGAAAAGCTGTGGACATGAAAGCTGGTGTCAAAGAGAAGGAGAGAGAGAGAGAGAGAGAGAGAGAGAGAGAGAGAGAGAGGAAGGGGAAATGAGAAAGAGAGGGAGAGAGAAAGGGAGAGGGAAAGAGAGAGGAATTTGCTGATGTGTTAAAACAAAAGTTAAATATTAGAAAGTAGAATTAATCGAAAATAAAAAACGAAATAAGATATTAACCCATAGGTACTTTTGAAACTTATTCGCGTATGGAGTCAACGATTATAGGAAATAAAACTGCGAAGAGTAAAGCGAGTGTAAGATGGAATGTAGATTCCTTTTGTTTGCCTCGAAGAAAGTTGGAGTTCCTTCATTAAGAAGGAACTCGGAGAACGGACCCGATAGATCTCTCTCTCTCTCTCTCTCTCTCTCTCTCTATATATATATATATATATATATATATATATATATATATATATATATATATATATATTTCTCTTTACAATATGCTTCTCTCATTGAAGTTATCTCGATTGGTAAGGACCTGGATAAATTACAAAAGATCCAAAGTATTTCCTTCCTGCGTCACAGTTTCTTTTTCGTAGCCTCGTGTGTAGCGTATCAAAGAATCTTT
>NC_060957.1:7877661-7882661 GCF_910589235.1 Vespa crabro
AGTCAAGGGTGATTGGGGAAAGGGGGTGGAGTGCTTTCGTTTCAAGTCCCGCAATTTCGTACGGCCGCAACGTCCTAGTACCGCGGGGCTCGGTATCGAAAAAGTATAAACCAGTGAATATGCAAATGCCTTTAGAAAGCACCAACACCGATCGTGGTACTAGTGATGGTATTGGTGGTAGTAGCGGTGATGGTAGTGTTTGTGATACAGGGTGAGTGTTGTGGCCTGCAGAGTCGGCGATGTCCAACGACGACGAACGACGACTTTGGCCTCGCATTCTCTTCCGGGATAACTTGCACCAAAATGGATGGATATATTTTCCTGTGCGTCAGTTTCCATAACTCATGCTTCCGACGTACGCACAAAGTACCACCGTTATTATATTTCCAACGAAGGCGTTTTAGTATTTCTAGTACCAATGGCTGGGTGGGGAAGTTTTTGACGTTACTTTCGTTCGGAGGTTGGTGTCATGGTCAGAATTACTTTTGTCTTACCATTGTATGACATTACAATTTATTATTTATTTGCTCGTTGCTCAACCCAATTGTTAGATGATTTCTTGCCGATATTTAAAGTAATTAATAGCATTCATATAAGATTAACATTCATAAATTTAGATTCAAGGTAGTTTATAAAAAGAAACTAGACAAATTATTATAATGTTTTTAACGTAAATATTTATTGAAATTCATAGAAACAAACCGGTCATTTTTTGCATTAGAGTAATATTTTCTCAAACAACATTCATTCATCGTTGCAGCGATACAAGGTGTCCTTCGTATTTCTTTTCTTTATGACTCGTCCGACACATGCGAACGTGGTCTTCATAGTCTTGGTAGTCGTCGACGGCGTGGGTGGTAAAGTGTATCTCGTCGACGATAATTACCCGTACATGTCCGCGTTCTAGGCAACGAAGAGCACGGCTCGTATTCAGACACACGTCGCTTCCATATGCCGCCTAACGGCGTTCCTCTCTCTCTCTCTGTCTACCCATCTTCTCTCTCACACACATACACACTCTCTCTTTTCTCTCTCACTCTCACTCTCGCCATCTCTCTTTCAATCCCCTCCCCCTTCCTCTTCGCTACCACGTAGCTTGCTTCGTACCGCGAGGCAGCCTCTCTACGTTTATTAAATTCATTTATCTTCCATGAAAATCATGTTTGTAACATGTACCTCTCTAATTGGACGCATTAAAAATAATTTTACGGGAACGCACCTTAATATGCGAGTGCTTGCATACTTGCCAGTCCACTCTCTCTCTCTCTCTCTCTCTCTCTCTCTCTCTCTCTCTCTCTCTCTCTCTCTTTCTCTTGCCTCTTCAACTCTCCCTCTCTTCTCACCATTTCTCTTTCTCCATTTATCCTCTTTTGCAAGAGGTGGAGGTACTTAGCCGCTCGAGGTTGGCTCACGCATTCGCGGAAACGCGTTGTGCCTGAAAGCTCTCGCGCGTACAGTAGCAAGCGAGCGATTACGGTAGTGCTTCCTTGCCTTTGCGTATATATTTAGCAGGTACTATGTACATCCGGATGATACATATTTATGATGGGAACGTGTGTACTGAGTGGCTGAATGTGTGCAACTAAACAGGGGATGCGCGAAACAAGCTTCGCGTAAAAGGGAAGAGAAAAGGGATGGGGTTTGTAGAAGGAGGACGAATAGAAGGAGACGAGAGGGTGGATTCTACGGAAGGGATTATTTGCCAAGCAAATAATGCGACGGGCTTCTAAATGGCGATGACAGTCCTGAGAGTGTGTGACTAATCTTATACCTTTGAATTTCCCCCTTGTCATCAACATCGTTGTAATCCAAAATCTACGAACCATTCTTTTCTCTTTTGGTATATTATTGAAATAAAAAAAAAATTCCATAATAGAAGAACGAAAAATCATTTTCAAATGACTTACGAATTTGTATGAGTTCGATTAAAAGCTAAAAGTAAAATTTGAGAATAATACCGAAGCTATTTTCCAAGTGAAACATATTTTAAAAGGATTGGACCTCTGTATGTCGGACAAACGTTGAAGCAGCAAACATTGTCGGAATATCCATGTAAGTAATGAAAGTGAGTTTAGCGTGTATACGCGACGGAGGCGGCGGTGTATGTTTCTTTGACAGCCGCGGAACGCAACAGGTTGGTAAATACTTAAAATTCGCGATTGTATCGCGCATTTTCAGGAGGAGTATGCTCCGTACGCGCTTTTCGAATTTCCTTAAGCGAGGCGGAAAGCAATGCGATTTTTATACTTGCTCGTTCGCAGAAGATGACTCGTTTTATAAAATTCAAGGTTTTACTTATTTTTCCTCGTAAAAAAGAAAACATGATAAGGGATAATGACTCTAGGTCTTATTCCATCTTCGACTTTCGAATATTTTGATAAATTTATTCTATGGTTTTGAATGGACAAAAGAATTTTTCTTTCTTATAAATTTAATTCTTTCGAACCCCTTCTCAAGTCCTCTATCCTTAGTCGGCATTTTCTTTTACCGTTTCATCTTATTCTATGTAACGACAGATGTCTTTTTCAGTAGATACTTCTCTCGAGCGTGGAAACTTTTTTACGGGGTAGTACGATATTTGCCTTGGTGCTCCGTTCCTGTTACGCTTCCGCTCACTCGTTGGAATTTCTTCTTTGGAATTTCTCTCGTATCTTAGCTCAACCCAGCTCCCATTTATAGTTGAGTTTATTCGTGTCTTTTTTTTCCTAGTACCTACCCGCGAAAGTTAACGCTAAAACTTTACTCGCTTCATTTTCCATAGATCTTACTTTAATGTCTTCTGTTGTTAATTCACTAAATTCAGAATTTTCTTTTTCCTTTAAAACTTTTTTAGAAGGATTAGACAACTCGGCTTTGACGATCTACAAAACGAACAATGATCTAGTGATTGAACAATGAAGGGATACAAAGAAAAATAAAACAAGACAAAAAATACAGCAATAGATGGATAGAAGGGAATGAAACGAACACGAATTCGCCACTCGATCCTACCTTTTCGAAGGGACGAGCATGCTTCGTAAGCGATCGAAATATGCGATAGCTTTGCTCGAAGCCAACGAGTCGGCTAATCGAGATACACTGCCTATGTCGCATCGTCCGCTAAATCCATCGTATAAATCCTATAAAATACATTGAACACTCGATACTGCCATCGGTTTCTGCGAGATACGAGAGCGTTTCTTTTCGTCGGATGATATACGTACGAATTCGGTTAAAAATTCGATAATAATTTTCATATGCGACCTTTGTATATCGTTCGCGTTGACGGACGTCAACGACGTGACCATCGGGATGTTTGTAAAAGGGAAAAGAAAAAAAAATAAAAAAAGAAAATAAAGAGAGAGAGAGAGAGAGAGAGAGAGACAAAAAAGGTCGATCAAAATGCTCTAGTAAATCGAACGCTCGGAGACAGTGACCGCTCGTGGTGTCCAACTGTATAAAAAGCCACACGCGTTGCGGGGGATGCTAATGCGGAGTTCGAGTATACGGGACGAGTATACGCGTTATGAAAGCTTTTAACGACTTTTGACAGAAAACTGCGGCGAAACGTCGGTACGCGCTCTCGCCAACCTTGTAAATATAAACCGCGCTGACAAGAGAGAGAAAGAGAGAGAGAGAGAGAGAGAGAGAGAGAGAGAGAAAGAGAGAAAGAGAGAAAGAGAGGGTAACAGGAAAAAATACAGGCGTGCAGAAGGCTAAGCAAATTTCCACATTTTGTTCTCCTCCCTTACGCTTTTGTTCTCGCTCTTTCTCTCTCTCCCTCTCTCTCTTTTTTTAACGTAAACACTGGATCGAGCGGAAACGAGAGGAGTGGTCAGTAGTAGTTGGAGATATATATATATATGTATATATATATATACAGAAAGTTGTCCTTTGGATGTACATGGTATAGTGAGGAGAGAAGAAAAATAATAGAAGGACGTATTACTCGTAGTATTACGAAAATTTTACGAATACCAGACTCTATCTCTTTTTCTTTTTCCCTTTCTCTTTCTCTCTCTATCTTCCTCTCTCTCTCTCTCTCTTTTTCTCTCTCTCTTTCTCTCTCTTTCTCTCTTTCTCTCTCTGCTTCCATGTAGTTAGAGGATTTTAATGTGTGTTCGCGTAAGGTAATTCGTATGGTTGGTTGTTTGGAAGCGAGAAGGACGTTAGGGATCGCAAAAGAGAGAGAGAGAGAGAGAGAGAGAGAAAGAGAGAGAAGGGAAATGGTAGATGCATACGTGTAAAGAGAAATAGAGAGAGAGTGGTCTCTGGAGCGTTGGAAGTAGATTGGAGCATCCTGACACAGCGACCGTTTGCGCTGCGTCGCACGGTATTTAGAGCTTTAATGCGAAGCAGACTGAAACGTGGACCGGACTTGTGTAGTCGAGCTCGATGGAGTGAGCGGGGTAATGAATAGGGTGTTAGTGAAACACGATGTAACTGCTAACGTTGAAGCGACCAGGCCGCACGTACATAGAAGCCGCGTCCAGCAAGCTACGCGACCAGTCACGCGCACCTATCTACGCGTAAACGAGTTCGAATCGCATTTAAACCGCGGCGGCTCAACGTTTCTGCTTTCCGACTCCAAGAACAGGACTAACTTCGTTTCTCCTATGTATCGTTTCTCCTTTTTCGACCGACCTCGAACGCCGGATTATCTTCCTAACGAAGAGAGAGAGAGAAAGAGAGAAAGAGAACGGGTAGAACTTAATCGAGTGTCTTTCCGACGGAAAATTACACTCCCCGAATTTCGTTTCTACGTGCTTTACTCAAAATAATCGTGCGGTAGTTTTTATTAATCTTGAAAAAGAAATTTAAAAGTAGTGTAACGCATCATTTAATTTTAATCGAAATTCGATTACATTCCAAATGAAAAGGGAATAGGTTTAAGTAGTACGAGTTAGTGCTTGGTCAGATAGGAATGAAGCTGAATTAGAAACAATTAGAAAACTGGTACGTACATGCACCTATTTCCTTTTTTCTTTTTCTTTTCTCTTTTCTTTTTTTATTCTTTAAAT